>NC_037677.1:22300694-22358500 GCF_003255815.1 Theropithecus gelada
TTCAATGCCATCCCCATCAAGCTACCAATGAGTTTCTTCACAGAATTGGAAAAAACTGCTTTAAAGTTCATATGGAACCAAAAAAGAGCCCGCATCTCCAAGACAATCCTAAGTCAAAAGAACAAAGCTGGAGGCATCACGCTACCTGACTTCAAACTATACTACAAGGCTACAGTAACCAAAACAGCATGGTACTGGTACCAAAACAGAGATATAGACCAATGGAACAGAACAGAGTCCTCATAAATAATACCACACATCCACAGCCATCTGATCTTTGACAAACCTGAGAGAAACAAGAAATGGGGAAAGGATTCCCTATTTAATAAATGGTGCTGGGAAAATTGGCTAGCCATAAGTAGAAAGCTGAAACTGGATCCTTTCCTTACTCCTTATACGAAAATTAATTCAAGATGGATTAGAGACTTAAATGTTAGACCTAATACCATAAAAATCCTAGAGGAAAACCTAGGTAGTACCATTCAGGACATAGGCATGGGCAAAGACTTCATGTCTAAAACACCAAAAGCAACAGCAGCAAAAGCCAAAATTGACAAATGGGATCTCATTAAACTAAAGAGCTTCTGCACAGCAAAAGAAACTACCATCAGAGTGAACAGGCAACCTACAGAATGGGAGAACATTTTTGCAATCTACCCATCTGACAAAGGGCTAATATCCAGAACCTACAAAGAACTCAAACAAATTTACAAGAAAAACACAAACAACCCCATCAAAAAGTGGGCAAAGGATATGAACAGACAGTTCTCAAAAGAAGACATTCATACAGCCAACAGACACATGAAAAAATGCTCATCATCACTGGCCATCAGAGAAATGCAAATCAAAACCACAATGAGATACCATCTCACACCAGTTAGAATGGCGATCATTCAAAAGTCAGGAAACAACAGGTGCTGGAGAGGATGTGGAGAAATAGGAACACTTTTACACTGTTGGTGGGATTGTAAACTAGTTCAACCATTATGGAAAACAGTATGGCGATTCCTCAAGGATCTAGAACTAGATGTACCATATGACCCAGCCATCCCATTACTGGGTATATACCCAAAGGATTATAAATTATGCTGCTATAAAGACACATGCACACGTATGTTTATTGCGGCACTATTCACAATAGCAAAGACTTGGAATCAACCCAAATGTCCATCAGTGACAGACTGGATTAAGAAAATGTGGCACAGATACACCATGGAATACTATGCAGCCATAAAAAAGGATGAGTTTGTGTCCTTTGTAGGGACATGGATGCAGCTGGAAACCATCATTCTTAGCAAACTATCACAAGAACAGAAAATCAAACACCGCATGTTCTCACTCATAGGTGGGAACTGAACAATGAGATCACTTGGACTCAGGAAGGGGAACATCACACACCGGGGCCTATCATGGGGAGTGGTGAGGGGGGAGGGATTGCATTGGGAGTTATACCTGATGTAAATGACGAGTTGATGGGCGCAGCACACCAACATGGCACAAGTATACATATGTAACAAACCTGCACGTTATGCACATGTACCCTACAACTTAAAGTATAATAATAATAAATTAATTAAAAACAAAAAGAAAATTCCCACTGCCATCAAACTGCCTGGCACATACAAGCAAACACAGAGAAACAACACAGCACAATGTTAAAGTGTATGTGCTTGGCTGTCAGGCCGCCTGTGTCCTTGGCTGGGCCACCTACTTAATCAAGTAATCCTGGGCAAGTTGCATAACCTCTTTGTACCCTGGTTTCATCATCCATAAAATGAGTGATAATAATAATACGTGTTACATACTGTCGTTATGAGGATTGAATAAATGACAATTTCTAACAGTTTCAAGCAGCATCTGGCCTGGAGTATGCACTAAAATGCTCTCCCCTGTGCACAGAAGGCTTCCTGTAGGACACACTCTAGTATACCACCTACCTCGCTGCCGTACATATGCCTGGAAGTCCATTTCCCCCATATGGGATGGAGAACTCCCACAGGGTACAAACTGAGTTCTGGTCTTTTCTGAATCCTCAGCACTCACATCACTGCCTCATCTCTTCATTCCACAAATAATTACAGAAGGCTTACTGTGTGCTTGATGTTTCTAGAATCTGCTTCTAGTTTGGTGACCAGATGAACTGCATCATTGCATTTTTCTATAATTGTCTCATGGGTATAATACGTCTTGTCTTTCCAAATAGATGTGTAATGTTCTGGAGAAAAGAGGTAATATCTTAAATTTGTCTCAATTATATTTAAAGATATCCATAATTTTTATTTTTTCTATGAATCGCCCTATTTTGCCAAAGCCAGTGAAAGAAGTGCCAAAGTTAACAATATTGTATTTATACGTCAATAACTTTTTACACCTTTTTCTCTTCAATAGAGGAGATAAAATGTACATATAAACAACTGTCATACAATATAGAAAAGACTGAGTGCTGGGTAAAATGCAGAGGGGATTCAGAAAACGGCAGAATTACTTTTAGTTCTTTACTCATTAACTCATTAAAGTTAAGTACAAGTAATAGAAAGCATTTTGTTAGCTTAAACATAAAAAAAAGGATATGCGTTCAAAAATATACTCATAGAATTCAAGGACAATTGGGCATTACGGGACACCTGAAGCAGAAACTGGCAAACTGAAGAAGTCCTTCCATTTTGGTACAACTGAAAACCATCATCTTCACTTGGTACAACTGAAAACCACCATCTTCACGTGCATCTGTTTCACTTCTTTCTTTTTCTTCAGGTTACCTTTATTGTCTCTCTGCCCTAACAGCACTAGGGTTTATGTGGTATCATTCTAACCACAGCTGACAATAACTGGCCATCTCTTAGTTTGAATTCCAAATCTTGTAGAATTTAACAGACCTGATTTAGGGCCAGAGAAGGGATGCCAGTGAGACGATCAGAGCTCAAAAAAAGATGTCTCTTCAAGGGCTCAGGGATAACTCTGTGGAGGATAAGGTTCTGGAGCCTCAAGGAGGATGTCTGTGCCCTAGAAATAAAAGTATCCACGTGCAAGACTCTCCTCCACTACTTGAGGTCATTTGAGATTCCCCAGAATAAGAGTCTGCTAGAGGTGGCTTCATACTGGCTTCCAAGAACCAATTTTTAAATTTTCAGGAATTTTCTGATCAGTTGTTAAACACAGCCCTATTAAAAATTAAACTATATAAATTCATAATTAGAAACAATATTAAAAATGAAAGTAAAGCAAGGCACCCATCCAGTAATCCCAGCACTTTGGGAGGTTGAGACAGGAGGATCACTTGAAGCCAGGAGTTCGAGACCAGCTTGGACAACAAAGTGAGACCCTGTCTCTAAAAAACATTTTTAAAAATTACCTGGGTGGTACAGTGGCATGTTCCTGTAGTCTCAGTTACTCAGGAGGCCAAAGTGGGAGGATCGCTTGAGCCCAGCAGTTCGAGGCTGTAGTGAGCTATGATTACATCACTGTACTCCAGCCTGGGCAACAGACCAAGACTCAATTAAAAAAACAAAACAAAACAAAAAAAACCACACAGACTCAAAACTCATTACTTTCTAATTATTTTTTATATGTTACTATTAGCTATGTCTTAAGATTCTTTTTGTCTGTTGTATCTGCATGGTGGAAAAAATGGCTGTATAATGCTACTGGGGTGCAACTTCACATTCTGTGACATCACATTAGTAGCTTGAAATGAACCAGGTAAGAGTACTTAGCCCATGGAATTGACAAATACTATAAATCAGACCTTGATTTGTTTTTTTGTTTTGTTTTGTTTTTACTATTGCTACTTTTTAATTGTCTAAATGAGGGATTAGCAAACTGTGGTCTAACACAGCTTGCCACTTATTTTTGTAGAATCCACAAGCTGAAATTAATTTTTAGTTTTTAATGGTTAGGGGAGAAAAAGAATGATATTTAATGACATGTGAAAGTTATGTTAATTGTAAATTTTACTGTTTACAGATGAGGTTTTATTGGTACACAGCCATGTTTACTACTATCTATGACTAATCTGTGCTATAATGGCAAAGTTAAGTAATTGCAACAGAGACCACATGGCCTGCAAAGATAAAATATGGTGTGGTTCTTTACAAAAATAGTTTTTCTGATCTGGCCTAGATTGAAGAAAATCAGAAGAAAATGTGAAGTATTCAGATTCTTAAATGTTAAAATTAAGAGTGTTGTGTCTCTTAGTGTTACATTATAATTAGCACAAAAAAATTAAGAAAATATCCTTTTGGAATTTAAAAACTGTTATCCAACTCCACAAAGATATCCCTCCAATCACTGACAAACAAATGAAGTTCTGACATCTTTCTTGATTGCTTCACTTTCTTCTAAATGAAAATATTAACCAACATTCATGAAGTTATTTATTTGCTGAATCAGACAATAATCAAACATTTATTCATAAGTTGATATTGTGACATGATTGCTGGCAATAGTATTAAAAACACTAATAGTAAAGGAATGACATTAGGGAAGACGGCAGAGTAGGCAGTGGCAGGAGTTCATCTCTTCACCAAACAGCAATTGTGTTGGCAGGATTTCTCTGATGTAAGTATTTCGGAAAACTGTAGTCTGTTTGAAAGCTTGCAGCTTCCAAGGGAAGTCTTTTCCTATAAATCATGGTTAATTTCAGTCAATTTCAGCAGTTGTCATGGTAGCAGCTACCCAGCCACAGCTGCCAAATCTGAGCCCTGTGCCAGTCAGCTGTGCCAACATTCCTGGAGGAACTTATAGCAACTAGGATAGCTAGAAAACACATTGTCCTTTGAAAAACCCTGGGATCAGTTCTAACGTCTGGTGGCTGCTTCTGATTGTGGAGGTATAGACACAGCGGTAAGCTGCCATTGTTGCAAGTCCCACCCAGCGGCTGAAGTGGCTTCCTGGGAATGTAAAGAAACAGTTTGTTTTCAACCTTCATTTCTGCCCCCGTTTTTTTCTTTTGCTGAGCTAGATATTTAAGGATTAGGACATTGTAAAGCAACTGCACATGTGGAGGAATTTAGAAAGTCACTGCCCATGCCCAGGGAAAGACACCAGCTCAGAATGCTACCCTAAGTTTACACCTCAAGCTGATCCCAGCATAGAGACACCCTATAACAGTTTAAAAACCAAACCAGACAAAAACAAAAACAGAAAAACAGCAAACCCTGGGGAAGGGGTTGAATCTGATTTCCATAGTTGCCACACGATAAGATTCAAATGTCCAGTTTTAAACACTATAAGATTCAAATGTCCAGTTTTAAACAACCACCAAAAGAACCACAAGTCACATAAAGAAATAGGAAAGTATGGTTTACTCAAAGGAAAAAAATAAATCAGAAGAAAATATGGTGTCTTTACTAGACAAAGACATGAAGACAACTGTCTTAAAGACTCTCAAAGGACTAAAGTAAGATATAGATAAACTTAAGAAAATAAGATATGAACAAAATATAAATATCATTAAAGAGATAAAAACAAAACATAAAATTCTGGAGTTTGGAATTACAATAACTGAAATTTTAAAAATTCACTAGAAAAATTTAAAAGCAGATTTGAGCAGGCAGAAGAATCAATCAACTTAAAGACAGATAATTAAAATTTTGAGTCTAAGAAACACACACACACAAAAAAAAAAAAAAAATTGAAGAAAAGTAAACAGAGCCCAAGGACAGTGGAACGTCATCAAGAATACCAACCTATGCATTGCGGGAACCTTAAAAAAATAAATAAATAAAGGATCAGGGCAGAGAGATTATTTGAAGAAATAATTTGCAAAAACTTTCCAAACATGATGGGAGATATGAATCTACAAACCCAAGAAGCTCAACAAATTCCAGATATAATAAAGAGACCACACCAATACACATTATAATAAACTTATCAACAGACAGAGAGAATCTTGAAAGCAGGAAGAGATAAGTGACTCATCAGGCACGCAGGACCTTTAACAAGATTATTAGCAGATTTCTCTTCAGAAACCTTGAAGGTTTCAAAGTGCAAAAAGTGTGGAAAGTTATTCAAAAGTATATTCAAATTGCTGAAAGAAAAAAAACTGTCAAATGGGAATTCTATATCTAGAAAAACTATCCTACAAAAGTAAGGTAGAAATTGAAACATTCCTAGATAAACAAAAGCTGAGGGCATTTATTACCACTAGATCTCAAAAGATCTTCAGATTGAAATAAAGGGACATTAAATAGTAAATCAAGGTCATATGAAGAATAAAGATCTCCAGTAAAGGCAAATACATGGACAATTTAAAAATCTAGTTTTATTGTAACATTTGTAACATGATTAAAAAGACAAATGTGTTTTAAAAACCAATTATTACTCTATGTTTTGAGGCTCACAATGTATAAAGATATAATTTATGATATTAATAACTGAAACCGGATGGGGACAGGGCTGTATCGAAGCAGAATTTTTGTATGCTATTGAAGTTAAGCTACTGTAAATTCAAATTAGTGTTATAACTCTAGGATGTTAAGTGTAATACCCATAGTAACGATAAACAAAATAACTATAGAATGTACTACACTAAGGAAAATGAGAAAGGAATTAAAACCTTTTCCTACAAAAATCAATGAAACACACAAAAAGAGTAATGGAGGAAATGAGGAACAAAAAAACTCTAAGGAATATAGAAAATAAATGCAAAATGTAGAAGTAAACCCTCCTCATTAGTAATTACTTTAACTATAAATGAATTAAAATCTCCAGTCAAAAGACAGAGATTCAAAGAATGAATTTTTTAAAAAAAAGTGATCCAACCATTTGCTGTCTACAAGATACTCACTTTAGCTCCAACACCACAGATAGATTAAAAGTGAAAGGATGAGAAAATATATTCCACACAACTAGTAACCAACAGAACTCTGGGATGGTTATGCCAACATCAGACAAAATATACTTTAAATTTAAGAAAGTTGCAAAAGACAAAGAAGACATTAAGTTTACAAAAGACAAAGAAGACTTTACAAGAGACATTAATATATGATGTTTGCTTTGTCTCTTGTAACCTTTTTAAATGTAAAGTGTATTGATTTTACTATTACATATTAATACAAATTTCAACATAGCAAAAAGACATAATTAGAAACACTTGTACACCTAATAACAGACTCCCAAAATACATGAAGGAAAAATTGACAAAATTGCTCTTCTTTTGCTTCATGACAAAAATCTTGACTCTAGTTAAATCTAACTCTGCATCTATTTGTCATCTATTTGTCATCTTCACTGGTGCAGTTATTTAGGGGTGAATTTTTTAAAAGCACAACTATGTTCATTGGCTTTAATTCATTATCATGAACTGTGGGAACTTAATGCTGTTGGTTATATGACAATTTTTTTTTCAATCTGATCACTTTTCCATGCTTCTGGAAAACCGCTTCTTCCCCATTCTTTCTCTCCTTCCCTCCCAGCTTGTGACCTTGCTCCTTGTTTCACCAAGAAAATGAAAGCAACCAGAAATGTCTTTCACTAGTTCCAACAACCACATCCATCTATAATCTGTCTTTTGTTCCCATATTCTCTACTTTCTCTCCTGTCATAATAATACACCTACCCTTTTTACTAGAGTGTTATATATTACCTTCTCTTGCCTATTAAAAGATATTGTTCCAGTAATTCTTTCCCCTTTGTATTAATTTTCCTCTCTGTTGAATCATTTCTATGTAGCACTTCAATAAGGTTTTCATCCTTATACCACTGCACTGAAATTGCTTTTGTCCACACCACTGATGAACTCCTCTTTGCTAAATCCAATGGTCAACTTCATCTTCATTTTACTTGGTTCGTTGGCAAGATTTAACATCAATCATGTTATCCTTCCTGAAGCACTTTCTTCACTGTGCTTCCAGGACAGCCTCTCTCTGGCCACATTTTTCAGTCTGCTTTTCTGGTTCTTTCTCATCTCCCTTACTTCTAAACATTAATGTACCCCAGTTCCTTGAGTCTTTTATCCTGTCTATAAACACTCCTTTGGTGATCATAAAATGTCTAATGACTTTAAATATTATCCATGTAATGGTAACTCATTGATCTACTTTGATGGCCCAAACTACTGCCTGAGTTTATCTATACAAGTGCCTGCCCAATATCTCCATTTAGAAGTCTTATTAAACTTAGTATGTCCAAAACTGAGTTCCCGATATTTCCATCTAAGCCTGCTCCATCCACAGTCTTCCCTTTCTTAGTTAATAGCAAATTTATCCTACCAAAAACCTAGAACCATCCTTGATTCCTCTATTTCTTTCACATCCTGAATCCAGCTTGTCAGCAAATCACATCAGCTGTTCCTTAAAAATAAGCTAGAATCTGTTTTCTCAACACAAGCACAGCTACTACCCTGGTGCAAGCTTCCATCCTCCCTCATCTAGATTACTATAAAGCTTCATAACTTGTCTCCTTGTGTCTTTCCTTGCTTTCAGTCTATTCTCAAAACAGAAGTCAAAGTGATCCTATTAAAATTTAAGTCACATTATGTACCTTCTCTGCACAAATCCTTCCAATGGCTTCCCATCTCACATAAAGTATCATAAAAACCCAAGTCCTCATCTTAACCTACCAGGCTCTGCATGATCTTCCCCATTCTGCCCATAACCTCTCTGAAATCATTTCCCTAACTCAGTCTTCTCCAATCACTCTGGAAGACACCTTCCTGCCCACCACCTTCTTTAGCTCTTCCCATTATTAAAAACTATATATATGTATATATAAAACTCCACTAGATTGTAAACACCATGACAGCAGGATTTTTTTTTCCAGTCTGTCTTGCTATCCACAGCACTGGAATAGTGTTTGGAGGCAAGGATAGGGTATATGAGATAGCAAGGACGTGGTATTGAACATTTTCACTGTAGACATGGTGATATGGTTTGTCTATGTCCCCAACAAAATTTCATCTTGAATTGTAGCTCCCATAATTCCCACATGTTGGGGGAGGAACCTGGTGGGAGATAATTGAATCATGGGGGCAGTTTCCCCCCATACTGTTCTCATGGTAGTGAGTAAGTCTCACGAAATTTGATGGTTTTATAAGGGGAAACCCCTTTCACTTGGTTCTCATTCTCTTTTTGCCTGCTGCCATGTAAGACGTGCCTTTTGCCTTCTGTCATGATTGTGAGGTCTCCCCAGCCACAGCCACGTGGAATTGTGAGTCCATTACACTTCTTTTTCTTTATAAATTATCCAGTCTCGGGTATGTCTTTATTAGCAGCATGAGAATCAACTAATACATATGGATTTTGTCATTCAAAGGGATATCATTATGTCTGTGAATAGCCAGTTGATAGGGGGATCCTGAAGTCATTTTGAAAGGAATAATCATTTCCAAACTCATGATTTTTTCCAGAGACTACAAATGAGGACAAAGATGAGGTGACATTGATGGTATTTTAAATTGATATTTTAAAAGATGCATCTGTACCTTATTAGCATTTGAGAAATCAGTGGCAGGCAGTGTCCTGCAGAGAGACAGCCAGTGGACAAGAAATAGAAGATCCTTCCTGCGAGGCAAAAAGATGGGGCAAGGCCAGGAGGGAAGTGAGAGGAAAAGGCCAAGAGTGATACAAGCTTTGGCTCTTATGGTGTAACCGAAATACAACTAGGACCCCCCACCCCCACTCCAGGCCTAGCCTCAGCACATACATTTTAATTCAAAGAACTGCACTCTAAAGGAAAATACACATTAAATCAGTTCCAACTCTTACTTAGGGAGAAAATCGCCAAGAAATGTGGAGGGAACTACACTTTTAGTGCACAGTAAATCATGCCGCATCCTCTCTATGGGTCTCCTCCACTCTCAAAACTCACCACAGAAATTGCTACTGACCCCACAAACCTCTTTTTCCCTCCTCTCATCTCCTAATCCAAACCTCTCCATGGCCAAGTCCTGCTACTTCCCATTATCCCTCCATTCATCCTCCCTTTCCTCTCCAGCTTTCTTTCTCATGAATAATCTCGTTCTTTCCAATGTAATCCCTATGTCCCACTTGTCCAGTTGCGTCTCTGGCTCACCATTAACTCAGTTCTGCATTATAAAACCCTGAGCTCTGAGCTGACAAAGCTATAATTATCTCTAGAGAGGCAGAGGGAGGTACGGGAAAGGCTGAGACCACAAAACATTAATAATTTTCTTCCCCATCACAGTAGAATAAAGTCTCTTTTCCCTCCCTGGATTTCAAGTGTCTGAAAATATCTAATTTCAAAAGGAGGAGGAGGAAGAACCCCTTGGAAAGACAGAAATACTGGTGAAAAGAGAAATCCCTCTCTTTGACTGGGGATTTCAGCCAAGTGAGCTAAAAGGCCAGGATTCTTTCTAACCGTCCATGCCACAAGATGTAAACGAATCTATTTACTCAGCAAAATATTTCCTTATTACATTTTGAGTAATTTCCCATTGAAAACAAACAGTGCATGTCAAAAAGCTCCAGGAGTCCCTCAGGCCCTCGGGGCTTAGAATGGGCCCATCTCAGTCATCTTTCCTCGGCTTTCAAGAGAGGAAGCCAGACAAGTTTATTTTTACTTTTGTCTTTCTATTTTGATTTACCAAATGCCACTGCTTGATTGAGTTTTGAAAAAGACAAACAAAAACAGCAACCATCTCAGTGTAGACTGACTATAGAACATTTGAGCTGATCTTATCAGACAACGAATTCAACCATATTTTATTTACCAATAGAGATACTGGGAGTAGTCAAGATTACCAACCTTGATGTAGGATGCCCAGCTGTCATTAACTCTTCATCAATTAACCATTGAAAAAGAAACAAAATCATTTCACTTTCCTTTTTTTTTTTTTTTTATACTGATTATCAACACAATTCATTGGCCAATCCACTCTTTCCCTACTGATGTGAAAGACCACTTTTGTCATTTACTGAAGTATATTTAATTCTACGCTGTTATAATAACTTCTGTGTTCTGGCAGTAAAGCCCCAGACTTTTAATTTCTGTGACTGTATGATTAATTTTAACAGCTTGTATGAGATTGGTGCAAAAGTAATTGCAGTTTTTGCTATTAAAAGTAATAAAAGTAGGCCAAAGTGGGCGGATCATGAGGTCAGGAGATCGAGACCATCCTGGCTAACAAGGTGAAACCCCGTCTCTACTAAAAATACAAAAAATGAGCTGGGCATGGTAGCAGGCGCCTGTAGTTCCAGCTACTCAGGAGGCTGAGGCAGGAGAATGGCATGAACCCGGGAGGCGGAGCTTGCAGTGAGCAGAGATCGTGCCACTGCACTCCAGCCTGGGCGACAGTGTGAGACTCTGTCTCAAAAAAAAAAAAAAAAAAGTAATGAAAGTAACACATCTACTTTCCTATCTACCAGAATGGGTAAAACTAACGAATAAACATAAAGAATCCATACCAACATAAAGTGGTGGTATGGATTCGGAGCAACTAGAGCTCTCAAATACTGCTGGTGGGAATGTAAATTAGAACAGATGTTTCTAAACTGTTTGGCAGTGTCTATTAAAGCTAAACATATGTACTGTATACTCTATGACCCAACATTAACCCTCCTGGCTTTCCCTCTAGTAACAATGAATATTTACTTTCACCAAAAGACATGCGCATGAGTATGATAGCTAAAAACCAGAAAACAACCCTAATGTTTACCACTAGTGAAGAATTTATTTTTTAAAATGTTGGCATATTCATGAAATGGAGCACTGGGAAGCAATGAAAATAATAAACTACTGCTACATGCTGCAATATCAATGAATCTTACAGGCATAATGTTGAATAAAAGCCACACACAAAAGATTAAAAGATTAATCTTATTAATGTTATCAGTTGTATTAATTGATTACATTAACAAGGAATTCAAAATAAACAAAACCAATCTATGGTAATAGAGTTCAGGAGATAGTTGCCTTTTGTTGGATTTACTGACTGAGAGGGGTGCAAGGAAGCCTTCTGGAATGTTGGAAATGTTCTATAACTGGATCTGGATTGTGGTTGTATAGGTGTATACATATGAAAACACTTATTGAGCTGTACACCCAAGATTTGTGCATCTCACTACATTTAGTTATACCTCAATAGTTTTTAAAAATATTGCCTTTTCTTTTATTTTTATTATTTGGGGTAAAATTTAACATCATTTGACTGATTTTGATAAAAATCTCTATTAGGATTTACATATAAAATCAGAGTGCATTTAACATCATTGTAATTTTATTGATTTTAAAAATATTCCTCTTTTAAAATGTTGCTGTTTTCTTCATGTAGGTATAACCCAGATGTCAATTGCACTCAGCAAATATTTTGACATTCTAATTAAATTGCCTTGAACACTCTCCCAAATACAGTGAGAAACCCAGAGGAGGTGAAGCCATGAGGAGAGGTTGAGGTATAGTTTATAAGCTCCTCAGGCAATGTGCAGAATGTCAAGAACCAATAGCCTGGTTGACTTGACTCACTTGGGTCCTGCTGAAAGTCAATAGCTTGAGTGCCAAAAACACAGCACTATTTTGCAGTCAGAAATAAAGAATGAGACCTTTTCATTTGGGCTGGTCAGTTCCCTTAAAAAGAAATCAATGAATCTTCTGCTAGAGAATAACACTGACTGGGTATTCTGGGACCCCAGTGAAGGGAGAGGACCAGAGGTCTCACTATTGAAGATGTTAACTTTCATTTGATCTGCCTATTTTCAATATGGCACTATATTAGGCTATTTTTTCATTACTATAAATAAATACCTGAGACTGGGCAACTTCTAAGAAAAGAGGTTTAATTGGCTTGCAGTTGGGCAGGCTATACAGGAAGAATTGTGCCAGCATCTGCTCATCTTCTGGGGAGGCCTCAAGAAGCTTACAAGGAGGGACGAAGGTGAAGCAGGAGAAGACAGGTCACATGGCAAAAGCAGGAGCAAGGGATGGGGAGGTACCACACTTGATAACAACCAGACCTCATGAGAACTTACTCACCATTGCAGGGACAGCACCAAGCCATGAGGGATCTGCCCCTATGACCCAAACAGCTTCTACCAGGCCCCTCCTAAATCTCATGTCCTTCTTATATTGCAAAATGCAATCATACCTTCCCAGTAATCTCCCAAAGTCTTAAATCATTCTAGCATTAACTCAAAAGTCCAAAGTCTCATCTGAGACAAGGCAAGTTCCTTCTATCTATGAGCCTGTAAAATTAAAAAAAACAAGTTACTTACTTCCAAGATACAATGTGGGTATAGCCTTTGGGTAAACATTCCGGTTTCAAAAGGGAGAAATTGGCCAAAAGAAAGGGGCTGTAGTCCCCACTCAAGTCCAAAACCCAGCAGGGCAGTCATTAAATCTTAAAACTCCAAAATAGTCTCCTTTGACCCCACGTCCCACATTCAGGGCACACTGGTGCAAAAGATGGGCTCCCAAGGGCTTCGGCAGGCACCTCACACTCACTTTTCTGCTTCTGCTGTGTGCCAAGTTCAGGCTGCTAAAATTGGGGAGAAGTCGTGACACAGTAGTATGGGGTCAAGGAAGGATTCAGGAGACTAACTGCTTGGTGTAAGGCCTTTCAACCAACCTTTCCAACTCCAGCCACATCTACACTCCTGTCTTCATAACCTGACACCTAGAATCGGTGAGCTTTTCTGGGGCTATGCGTAGAAACTGGCTCACTCCTTATTGGTTTCTTTGCTCATAGGCTTAGATTTTGACTTTCTCTCTAGAGTTAGTCAGCATTTACTTGCTTCCAAAATGATGGTAATATATCTTGTTTGCTACACCTTCTAGGTGTGTCTTTTTAAAAAGACCATATAATCATTTAAAATCTCAATTTGAGTCTTTGCCATTTTTTTCTTTTTTCTTCAGTACAATTTACATAAGGTGAACAAATCTTAAATGTATAATTAAATGGAGTTTTACATATTCATACACTTGTGTATCCACCTTTCAAGTCAAATTATAGAACATTTCCAGCACCCTGGCAGGATCCCATCTACACCATATTTTAGATTGGGTTCTCTTGGAAGCAGACTCTGAGACTGTTTTGTGTCCAGGATATTTGTTATTGAATAATCATGATCAATACCTGTTGATCATGAGGGAAGGAAGCAGTCCTGGGTAGAAAATGTCAAGGTATCATGCAGGACCCTCAGCCTCAGCCAAACCCACAGAAAGCTCTGGAGCTGAAAGCGTCCGCTGAATTGTCCTGTCCAATGGACAGGTGACTGTCCAAAATGGCCAGTCCTTTGTCTTTATACCCCCACCTGGATCTGTTGTTAGCTGTAAACTGCCTCTGGAAGAGTGCGTGACCCTGGTCAAGGCATGTCTCTGTTGCTGACGCAATCCCTAGGTCAATGACAGCTGATGGCTGTTGGTTGACGGCACTCCTTGCAGCTGAAGGAAGAATCAGGCCTCTTCATGTGTACCACACCCTCCTCGTCAAAAACCCTCCAAGAAAAATATCATTCTAACTCCTTTTACCTTAGATTAGTTTTTATTGATTTTACATTTCTTTTAAATTGAATTACACAGTATGGACTAATTTCATTCTAGTTTATTTTTTTTCAGCATTACATATGTGAATTTCATCATGTTGTTGCATGTAGCAGAAATCATTCCTTTTCATTGCTATATAATATTTCACAGTAAGAACAAACTGCAGTTTATATATCCTTTCTTCCACTGATCTGCATTTGAATTGTTTCCATTTGGGGCTATTAGGAATAATCTTCGCTTTCTCTTTCATTGGTTTCTGCTTTAGCTTTATTTTTCCTTCTTCCTATTTGGTTTTAATTTGCTCTGCACTTTCTAGTTTCTCAGAAAGGAGACTGAAATCATTGATTTTCGACTTTTCTTTTTCTACCCTATTCAATCAAAAGTATAAATTTCCCTTTGGTCAGAAATTGCATTCCATAAGTTTTGAAAATATTTTATAACTGCTGTTATGACTTCTTTTCTAATGCATGTATCATTGAAGTTGTGGATTTTCTACTTATTTTTCTATTATTGATTTCAAGTTTAATTCTACTGTAGTCAAAGAACATTTTCTTTATGTTCTGAGTCTTTGAAATTTTGGGAGGCTTACACTCTGATCTAGTATAGGCTCTATTTTGGTGAATGTTCCATGTAGGCCGGGCGCAGTGGCTCACGCCTGCAATCCCAGCACTCTGGGAAGCCGAGGTTGGTGGATCACGAGGTCAAGAGATCGAGACCATCCTGGCTAACATGGTGAAACCTCGTCTCTACTAAAAATAAAAAAAAATTAGCCGGACGTAGTGATGGGTGCCTGTAGCCCCAGCTACTTGGGAGGCTGAGGCAGGAGAATGGCATGAACCCAGGAGGCAGAACTTGCAGTGAGCCGAGACCACACCACTGTACTCCAGCCTGCATGACAGAGCAAGACTCTGTCTCAAAAAAAAAGTTTCATAAAACTTGAAAAAAAAAATGTTCTGCAGTTACTGAGTGTGATGCTCTATACTTGTGAATCAGATTCAGATCTTCCATGTTTTTATTAATATTTTTTCTTTATTATTATCAATTGCTGAGAATGATGTATTAAAATCTCTGACTATAATTGTGGATTACCAATTTCTACTTCTGGATCTATGAACTTTTGCTGTACATATTTTAACTACGTTAGGTGCATACAAATTTAAAATTATCATGTTTCCTTGATGAATTACCTCTCTTATTATGAAAACTCTGTCTCTATTAACATTTCTTTCCATAAGTCCCATCATGTGATATTAATAGAGCTGTATCAACTAACTTTTGTTTAGTGTTTGCATGACATATCTTTTCTCATCCTTTTATTTTTCCATTTTCCTGTGTCCTTATCAATAAGTCTCTCATAAACAGTATTGTATTTAAAGTATGTCTCTTGCAAACAGCATATAGTAGTCTTTTTTTAAACCAAATTGGCCCATTCATCTAGCAAAGGAAAGAGCTAGTAATTGCAAGTTCACTTCACAATATTCACTTCACAATTAGAATTTCAACTCATCTAAGTCTCTTTGTTTCCACAATTCTCCTGTCTTTAAAAATATAATTTTGGAAAATCTTGGGATTCTTCTTTAGTTATTGCAGCCAGAGCATTGGGCTATTATGACCTATTACATCCTTCCATGAACCGCAAGCCTCTGTCTTGTCATTTAATAGCAAGGGTTTTTGTTTGTTTTGTTTGTTTTTGTTGTTGGTTTTTGTTTTTAGAGACAGGGTCTCATTCTATCATTCAGGCTGGAGTGCAGTGGAGCAATTATAGCTCGGTATAACCTCAAGCTCCTGGCCAGAACCTATCCTCTGCCTCCCAAGTAGCTAGGATTATAGGAACGTGCCACCATGCCCAGATTTTTATTTATTTATTTATTTGTTTTAGAGACAGGGTCTTGCGATTTTGCCCAGGCTGGTCTGGAACTCCTGGCCTCAAGTGACTCTCCCTTTTTGGCCTTCCAAAGCACTGAGATTACAGATGTGAGTCATTTTGCCTGACCTAATAGCAAGTTTAACTATACACATTCAATGTGATAACTGCTTTATTTGATCTAAATTCTATTATCTTATTTCATGGTTTGTGGCTATTTTTCATTTTACTTTTTGATAGATTTATCTTTTTAACTCTAATAATACAGATATTCTATTGTATACCCCCAGAAGTCACATGGCCCCTCGATACCTAAACACAAAACGAACAAAACTATTGACTCTCTCAACTGTATTCAATAAGAAATTGAACGCCCTCTCCGAGATTGCAGGGGCTTACATTTTCATGGAGAATATTGCTTCTGAATGTTTGTGTCTTCCATTCTGAACATCTCTAGCATTGATTCCCATAGCATGATCCCTGCAGCTTCATTCTGGCCCAGATGTGTTCCCTATTCCCTTTTCTCATACCGCACCCCCCCCCCCAACCTCCTAATCACTCTAAGCCTGTTTTTTTATTTGCTTATTATTATTTTTTAAGACAGAGTCTCACTGTCTCCCAGGAGTGCAGTGGCACCATCATAGCTCACTGTAGCCTCTAACTCCTGGGCTCAACTGATCCTCCCACCTCAGCCTCCCTAGTAGCTTGAAATACAGACACACACCACCACGCCTGGCTAATCTTTTTTTTTTTTTTTCAATTTTTTTTTTTTTTAGAGATGGGATCTTGCTATGTTGCCCAGGCCAGACTTGAACTCCTTGCTTCAAGCAATCTTCCTGCCTCAGCTTCCCAAAGCACTAGGATTATAGGCATGAGCTACCATGCCTAACCTCAAACCTTATACTAAGCTTTTTTTTTTTTTACCTCCAAACCTTCTGTAAAGTCTTTTCTGAAGACTTGAGGTAATGAATAATGAATTATAGCCAAGCAATCAATGTATTATCAAGTGAGGTGAATCTCCTCCTAAAAGTTCTTTGATCATCCTGGCCTTACAGATCACTCAGAAGTCACCTTTTTCCACAGGGAACTGTTCTCTTAACTTGCTAAGTAGACCTCTTTCTCTCAATAGACCTCAAATTTTGTGTAGGCAGCCTTTTAGCTCTTCACTTCTATTCAATTGTACCCACCTCTGTAGATCCAAAACCTGATTGGCACATTAAGCTAGAAAAGGGACATGTATCTCTTCACTTCTATTCAATTCTACCCACCTCTGTAGATCCAAAAACTGATTGGCACATTAAGCTAGCAAAGGGACATGTATCTCTGTGTTGTATGCTTACCAGCCCCAAGGTATTTGCTTGTGATTTTCAGTTTCAGTCTTTCCTCCCAAATTATCTTTGTATTAATAGAAACAATCAATAGAAAGACTGCTTTTTCCCACTGACTTGATTTACGCTGTAATTCTTTTCTCTCTCTCTATTCCTTTGTTTGTTCTATAAAAAGTTGCCTTTCAATAAAAGTCAAGCCTAAATTCTTGATCATAATTAAGCAAGAAATTATATCTATTCACTGTTCTCCCCTCCCATTATGTAAAACAAGACATTTAACAGTCTTTTATCTCACATCTCCCCATCAGGGTCAACTCTGTCTCCACTCTTTGCTCTTTTCTAATTGACATACTTGCTTTTGTAGAAACCAGGTAAATATTGATGCTGACTTCTGTGTTGCATATTTATTCGTTTGTTTCAGTGGGAATTAGGAAGGAGAAAGGAAATTACCTGCCAGCTTAAATGCAAGGATCATCTTGACCTAGAAATCTTTTTTTTTTTTTTTTTCCTGAGATGGAGTCTTGCTCTGTTACCCAGGCTGGAATGCAATGGTGTGACCTCAGCTCACTGCAACCTCCACCTCCCAGGTTCAAGCAATTCTCCTGCCCCAGCCTCCTGAATAGCTGGGATTACAGACGTCCACCACGATGCCTGGTAAACTTTTTGTGTTTTCGATAGAGATAGGGTTTCATCATGTTTACTAGGCTGGTCTCAAACTCCTGACCTCAGGTGATCTGCCCGCCTCAGCCTCCCAAAGTGCTGGGATTACAGGCGTGAACCACCGCACCTGGTCTAGAAATCTTTAAACTTACTTTTACTGAAGCAAGGTTTCATATTATAATTCATTCCTTAGATTATATTATATCCAATTTTTAAGTATAAGTTGGTGCTCTTACCCCAATCCTACCTAATTTACTCCTTCAAGTTTCTCCCCTTACACTGACCCTCCCATCACAATTTTAGGCCCTCATCCTTGCACTTGCCTAGGAAAAGTCTATTAACAAAATGCAACTTTACTTGAATATTCACCCCAGTCTGTTTTTATTTTTAAATGCCTGCAATCTTTCCACTGCTTAACACAGACTTTATTCCAAAACTCTGTTTAAAATTGATTTTTTTTGGTAAATTAAATGCACCAGCAGAGCTATTATTTAAGAGAAGCTTTCAGTGAATCATTTTGCAAAATAAAGGATTTTTTTTTTTTTGGCAATATGTATTAACTCCTATCCCAACCATTTCCACCTCCTCTTCCCACTCACAACAATAACAAAAAAAATCTGTTTTGTAAATTTGGATTTTTGAATAGTAAATGGAACTTACCATATTTCATTTTAAAACCAAATGTAAACATTTACAGACTCTGCCCTGTAACTCTCTCATATCCATATAAATAATTATGCCTTTTCTGTACTTGAGAACTTACTATTTCTTTTCACTGCTTTCACTTTCTTTCTTCTTTTCTTTTTTTTTCCAGATCGTATAGATGCTTAAAGGGAGCTGAAACAAGAGATGAGAAAGATCAAGAGAAATAATTGTTTTTCTTTGTAAATCTTACAAACCTTTTAATTTTTCCTCCTAGGCTCAAAGCTCCTTTAACTTTGTTCTGTCATTATTATTGGCCTCTCAGAGATAAAGCAAACGTGCTAAATAGCATGTCCACACTGGCAGAGTTTTATGCTTGCCGCACTTTCAGGCAATGAAATCGGCAGCCTAGAAAATTCAATTCATTGCTAGAGTTCAATTTCTGGCAAAAACCACTGCTCCAACATGAATGTCCATTCCCATTTCAGGTATTTCTTGGCATGGTACTTTTCCCAGCACTGAACCCTTGATGTCGTTAGTAATGATGACTATTATGGGGATAAAGGATCCAAAAATGAGAAAAACTTTCAGTGAAAGATAAGCTTTTGCAGTTATCCAAGAAACACAATGAAGAGGTGTTATTGAGCCAAGGTGCTCACTAATAGGACCTGCTTCTGATGATTAAGGGCGAGTGTTCAGTAGGCTTCATGCTGAAGTAATTAGCGGAATTTTTTATTATATTCTGACAAGTTCAATACAGAGTTGTTTGGTTACTCTCTACACTTGGAACGCACATGGAAAACACATGTGTCATTGACTGGAGTTTGTTCCACTCTAGAAGTGTTGATAAAATACTTTTTAAAATGTAACTCACAAGCCTGTAACATTCCTCAGCGCTACAGGATGCAAACCCACCTCCTAGTCAAAGGGTGAGATCTTTGGGGAGAACGCCATTGCTACCACGCTGTCTCTAACACTCCAAACCAGTACTACCCCGCCCCAGCCATGACCTTGGACTCAACCCGAGCCATTTTCTGGGAGTCTACTCAGCACAGGAAAGCTCTGTGTTCCAGACAGGGAAGATACCGCACTGGAGCTTGCTCTCATTCCCTTCTTCTTCCAGCTCTTGCAAGGGTTCTGTGTTCCTGGAATCTGAGCACCAGGCTACCAGCAGAATCTACATCTAAATCTTAGAAGGCAGTAACATATATAAACAGCTAATGAACATAGAGTAAGTGAAATCACCAAGTCTTTGTGATTCCTCTCTCTCAGTAGTTATCATTTATCTTGAATCTATCCATTATCACTGTGAGTATTTTAATCCTGACTACCATCATCTCTACCTCGGATGAATACAATAATCTCCTAAAACATCTCTTGCCTCCAGCATTATTTTCTTCCACTGTGGCCAAAATAATCTTCCTCAAATGCAAATGTTGATCATATTTCTTTCCTTCTGGAAACATTTCACTGGCTCCTTGGACCTATCTTCAGGATTAAGTTTAAATACCTTGGCATGGATTAACTGGGGTGACAGATCATTAGTTGTCTAAACAAATCACTTTTTTTTAAGAGATGGGTCTTGTTCTGTCACCCACGTTGGAGTGCAGTGGTGTGATCATAGCTCACTGCAGCCTCAGATTTCTGAGCTCAATCAGTTCTCCTGCCTCAGCCTCCCAAATGCTGAGATTACAGGCGTGAGCCACTGCACCCAGCCAAACCAATCTTTACTGAATGTCAAGGAGGGAAGACGATAATAGTTATGCTGAGACCACAGGTGCAAATAGAGTCTCTCCTAGGGCAAACTGATATGCATAGTCACCCAGAGCACAAACGGACATATCTTCATGATCTAATCCCAGCTAATCTCTCCAACTTCACCTCCCAGTCTTTTCCTCTTTTTGCATATGTTATTCACACTGCCTTGAATTCTATTCTCCTTATCACTGGCCGCTTCACCTAGACAGCTCTGAATTAGAACCTCATCCCTGCTGAGGCTCCTCTCGTTTTCGGAAGCAGCCCTAACGTCTTTTTCTTTTTCTTTTTTTTTTTTTTTTTTTATTTTGAGACAGAATCTCTCACTCCATCACCCAGGCTGGAGTGCAGTGGTATGATCTCGGCTCACTGCAACCTCCACCTTCTGGGTTCAAGAAATTCTTGTGCCTCAGCCTCCTGAGTAGCTGGGATTATAGGGGCCCGCCTATAATCCCAGGTGGCTAATTTTTGTGTTTTTAGTAGAGATGGCTTTTCACCGCGTTGACCAGGCTGGTCTTAAGCCCTAACCTCTTGAAACCGAGAGAAGTGCTCCACTTTGGATGCCCTCTCACTTTCTGTACTTTCCAGTCCTGGCAGTGATGATAGCATGTTATTTGTCTTTTTGCCCAGTGCATCATCACCATTTGTGTATCTCCCCATAGATGGTGCTAAATTCTTTGAGAGTAAACATTCTGGAATTGGTTGACTCTCAATACATATGAGTGAATGAATGAACTCCAAGTGCCACTGAAATTGGGAGGGGAGAGATCTGGAGAGCTTTCAGGGAGATGGTATTTGAGTCTGTCCCTGAAGACTGGGTAACATCTGGGAGCCTTGGGAGGCTGGAGGCACAGTCAAGGAAGTGAAGCCAAGACTGCTGCTGAGGATAGCATGGGCCTGGCACATCACAGCACTGGGGACTTGAGTTGGCTTTGCCCTGAAGTTCTGGCACAAGATAAATCACCCTCATCTTCAGTAGCTAACAAGAAAAACTACATACCCACCAAAACTAAAAATAAATAAATAAATAAATAAATAAATAAATAAATAAATAAATAAAATGTAATGAATAAGAAGGAGAAGATGATACCTGCAAAAGAAGTTGAGTGAGATTTCCGGGCGCTACTAACATTCTTCTCCATGGCCGAGAAGTTGGTCACACCGATGTGTTCAATTTGAGAAACAAAAAGTTTAAAATTAAAATGAGTCAATTCTCTCTAAATCGCTTTTCCAAACTGGATAACTGGAGACTCATGGGGTGTTAAATATAAAAGGCTGAGCCCAGCATCCTTTGCTGTAGCCGTAGGTAGCATGACTCTGGAAAGCCTGCCTTAGGGCTAAAGGTGTCCCAAAGCCTTTTCGACTTGCACCACCAGCACCACATCAGGAGGGTGCTGCAATGCTCCCCGACAGAACAAATTGAAATAAGCCAGCTTGCCCAGTGCTTAGGTGCAGGTTTAATTCTTCTAAGATATGCCTTCATTTTTGTTAATTGCACATGTGTTTCCAATGAAAATTCCAAATGTGTGTTTGAGCTCCCCACCCTTTCTGGGATAGTCATAAACATGCTACAATATACCCTGTGTATGTGCGTTAGAATTCAATTTGCAATGCGCATCGCCAGACATGCATATTTATGGCTGTGCATCTCTGCTCTGTGGACTCCTGCCCGTCTCCTCCCCAGCCCCATGCCCCTCATTTCCATTTTTTGTTTTGCTGGAAGCTGACTTGCCCCAGGAGGCCTGGGATTTTCCCTGGCCCATCCCCATGGTTTTAAAATGACACCAGCTGCTGACATGCAGTGGCAGCTCGGCTTCATTACAGATGTAGATTCTGTCTAGTGATGCTGGCCCCTGTCCCTGTTTGAAGAGAGCCCTGCCCAGACAGAGCTGCATAAGAACAGACAGGGGACAACTGCTGCTCTTTGTTTGAACGTAGATTCTGCGGTGCCTTGATTGTCCCACACTGTCAGACAAGGTGAGCCCAGCCCAGTCAGGAAGGGCTCAGCACAAGCCAGCCTGGCTCCAGGGCAGAGGAGAGAGAGAGCACAGCGTGTAAAGGGGGCCTTCTCTGCCTTCCTCTGCCCCTCCACCCCCCTCCCTGTCCTCACTGCCTGCCTCACCGCCCCTTCCTCCACCTTGAAGGTCTAATGGGGAATCATTTCCCAACAGAAAAGTCAACTGGAATTGTGAAACAGAAGCCATTTTAAAAGAACCCGGCTCTGCATTTTATTATTTTTCCAGGGAAAACAGGTTTTGCCTTGGCCAGGCCTTGGTGCCACGGTAGGATATGGCTTGTGACAGCTCTGAAAAGCATTCAGAACAGTAAACACGGGCCTGGCCGCAGCACCCTAATTTAAACCGGGGGCATTCTAGGCAGGCAGTGTTTACCACTGCACTCTCAGCACAAGCGGCTTTATTTCAGAGGAAATCATTTCTTTCCAATCAGAGACACAGAGAGAGACCATATAAGAAGGAAAAAAGTTTGGTTTCAATCTGTGAAATTGGTTCCCCTGGGGGAAACTTTAATTCTTGTCAAATGTTTAGGGAGAGTGCAAAAGAGAAATTTTCCACGTTTGCAGACGCGTTCTGTGACTCTGCAGCTCCAGGTCTCTGTGCAAAGCTTCTCACTCCTGTTTTGGGTGTTTCTGGAGTGAACGAGCCCTGGGATGGTCTGAGAAAGAGGAATTCAAGGATGTCTGGCGAGACGATAGAGTGGCCATCCAGCCACAGTCTGCACAAGTCACCTTGTCTGGTTAAGGGGAGGGGTCTGGGGCAGGGACCAGACCCAGAGGAGTGGAAGACTGCACTTAGGATCCGAGCAGCCCCTGCCTAAGCAGATCAAGAGCAAAGACAGACAAATCTGAGAAAAGTCGTCTAGTAAAATTCCTTTTCACCTTTCTTTCTTCTGTCCTGGGCATCTCCGTGCCAGCGCAGGAGACCTTGACGCCCCCAGTGAGGGGGTTAGAAGCACAGTGCACTCCATTGAGGCTGTCAGGCCATATAAACGAAGCCTTGGTTATGGTCGTCAAAAACACATTTCCCAGCTCTCATTTCTTAAATCCACTGCCCTTGGGATAGAAGTCAGAAAGTCTAATTATAAAAGGTGACTTCAGGGCACTTCTGGGCATCACCGGTGTTTTGAAGAGGAAGGGGAGTTTCGGTGGGGAGATCTGGCAATGGCAGCAAGGAAATGGAAGTGCTACAGACGCTTTCCTCCAAAAAATAAATAAGTCCACAGTTAGGTAAATATTCTGTAGAGAAACAAAAGCTGTGAAGCCCCGGAGTTTAAATTGAGATGGGCTATGAAATGAGACCGTATTAGATTCCCTCTAAGATGCAGACAAACCCTCAACCCTGGGGGCATTCAGAAGAGTTTGGGGGTCACATCATTCTGGCACCATCCCCAGGGGCAGCTGGCTTCGCTTAGCCTCTGGAACACACTCAGGTGACCACCTTCCTGGGTTACCTTCTGCTCACTGCCCCAGCCTCTCGGCTGAACTATATTCTGCCATCTTTCCCATCGCCTCCATCCCACACTGTTGTTTTTAATGTGTGTAATTTCTATCTTCCTAGCTGGACTGGTAACAACCCGAGGGCAGGGCTTGCCTGCGCTGCTCACCTCTGAATCCTGTGTGCCTACTGTGGACTGGCATATAGTAAGTATATCATGACTCTGCTGAATGAATGAATGAATGAATGAGCCTTCCTGCTTGCTGCTCATGATGATGGCTCTTGGAAAAGGCAATGAGAAAAAGAAGAGGTGGAGGTTTTGAAAAATCACAACTTTTGGGCATCGGGTATGTCTGTAAACCCAATTACTCAAGAGGCTAAGGTGGAAGGATCACTCAAGCCCAGGAGTTGGAGGCTGCAGTGAGCTGATTGCACCAGTGTACTCCAGCCTTGGCAACAGAGTGAGATCCTTAAAACAAAACAAACAAAAAAAACACCTTAACTGGTCTAACTTAGGTTAGCATCATCTAGAAACTACCTTTGAAGGCAAAAAATCCTTTGAGACCATTTCAATTCTAGCTAAAAGAAGCCTGACCTGGGGAACATTGAAGATTCCCATCGTGCCACAGGCATTCCCATGTTTGCCCACGTTAGAGTGTAGGGTTGGGGAGGTGGTTGTGGATGGAGAGTAGAGAGGCACAAACAATGTTTAATGTGAAGAGAAGAGTCAACTCTGCAAAATAAGAGCCTCCCAGGCAATGTGATGACACCAAGAACTGGCGTTACTGCAAATTCCCTTTACTCATTCTTTTGGGTTAAGGCACAGAAAGCTACCATTAAATAGAGGTGTCATACTGGAAAGGAATTAGGTAAATTCTTTGATGGTCAATAAAAGGCATCTTGGTACTACTCTGTCATTTAGAAGGAGTTCCAGGCTGGGCACAGTGGCTCACGAACCTGTAATCTCAGTGCTTTGGGAGGCCAAGGCAGGAGGATGACTTGAGCACAGGAGTTCAAGACCAGCCTGGGCAATACAGTGAGACCCCATCTCTACAAAAAACTTAAAACTTAGCCGGGCATGGAGGTGCACACCCATAGTCACAGCTACTCAGGAGGCTGAGTGGCAGGATGGCTTGAGCCAAGGAGTTTGAGGCTGCAGTGAGCTATGATCATGCCTCAGAACTCCAGCCTGGGTGACAGAGCAAGATCCTGCTTGGAAAAAAAAAGCAGGGTGTAGGGGCCAAAGGGAAGCCAAGGAAGATGCCAGCAACAAAGGCAGCTAACCAAATGGGTTTACAAGAAGTTTCTTTTCTACTTAGAAAAGAAAATTTCTATTGGCAGAGCCACCATAGCTTCCTATAGGGAAGTCTCTGTATGCTAGATTTACTCCCGTTTTTGCCAGCATCTCCAGGTTGATGAGAAAACTGTGGTGGACATGCTATGCAATAATTTCAGCAAAACCTGTGATGAAATATTTAACAATCTTTTTATAGAAAGTATGGTGAAAGAGGGGCTGGATTGGAAACTGATGAACAATTGAATCTGAAGACTGATTCTTGGCCTGATACCATCCAGGGATTAGTTTCTAAAACTTCAACTTTTTCATCAGTGACTTTTATGAAGACACAAAATACATTTCATAAAGATAACAAATAACCACAAGGGACTGGTTCCAGGACCTCTCCATATCCAAATCTGAGGATGCGCAAGTCCCTGATAAAAAATAACGTAGTATTTGCACATAACCTACACACACCCTTCCGTATACTTTAAATCATCTGTAGATTACTTATGATACCAAATACAGAAATGCTATGTAAATTATTATCATGCTTTATTGTTTTTCTGTTTGTATTATTTTTATTGTTGAATGGTTATTTTTTATTGCTTTTTTTCAAATATTTTCCATCCATGGTTGGTTGAATATAAGAATGTAAAATCTGCAGAGGGGAGGGCCCACTGTGTCAACAAAGCAAGTAAAAAAATTCAAGACAGATAGCCAGGACTATAGAATACAGAGACAAAATTCAAAATGCTGTCAACAATCTCATAACCAGCTAAAACTGATGGAATGAATCTCAACAGAGAAGAGATGTAAAGTCTTCCATTTGTTCTCCAAAAATAAATCACAGAAAAACAGAATGGAGGATACTCAGGTTGGCATAGACTCCTATGAAGAAGATGGGAGGATTCAGAAGAACTAGAATGAACGCACAGGAAGAAGACTGAACAGAGTATGTTCTGAAAAATATGAGAAATGACTGAAAAAAATGGATGAGCAGCTTGGGATCATCGTTTGATGATATGGGAGCGTTCTCTACAAATATTTAAAGGACTGTCTTATCAAGAGGAAGACATTTTTGCAGAAGAATTCTTCCTTCTTCAGGACAGGCAGGGAGACAGACTCGTTCAACGAGAGAATGGCCTTCCTTGCAGTTCCAGCTGTTTAACAGTGAATGATATGGGCTGCCTTGCAAAGCATGAGCTCTCTGTGGTGGCAAAATCAAAGTCATCTGCAGACAGATACTTTGCAGACAGAAATTATAGCACTTAATTATCTATAGAACAAAGAGCTACAATAGACAAGTTTGATGAGAATGCACATTCCTGGGAAATAATGACTAGTGAATAAAACACGAAAGCAAAGACCAAGCGGACAAGATGTTTTGTGCGTGGAATGTTGATGTGGGTGTTTCACTCTGGACAAAGAAAACTGAGTAATGGGTTTGAAGTAACGGGCAGTGGTTGAGGAGGGTCCACTGCTGGGAGTTCTCAAGGGGCACGGTGGCCTGGCATTTTAAGTGACTTCCAAGGTTCGTCTCAGCCTTTTGATTTTGGGTAGTTTTTTTTAATCCCTTTCCCTCTTTTGGCTTTGGCAAGAACACATATCATTAGGTCGCTGAGTTTTCTTTGTGAATCACTCATAGAACAAGAAATTGCTCTGCCATGTCATAAAATATTTTTCCACTGAAAGACACAAAAGAATTTGTTATGAACACAGAGAACCCTGACATGCCCTCCTCTCGTCAGCAGTCCCAGAAATTGTCTGAAAGAAAGAGTGGGAAGAGGGAAGACAGAAAGGGGTGTTTCCATACTCTTAAGGCCCAGCGCTCTTCTGGACAGGTCTGATTCAATCTGTCTGGCTGGTCTCATGAAACATTCTATTTTGTACCTTCTGGGGCTGTTGAAGAAGGCAGGAGCGGAGATTTATAACAACAGTTGTTCATTCCAGCCCAACTGGTTTGGCACGGGGAGGAGCTATATTTTTCAGAACAGCTTTTCAACATTCCTGCATGAGTTGAAATGCATGAAAATTTCAGTTTTGAAACAACCAGATGTTTTTGTCAGTGAAGAAAGAGATGACCCAAAGGAGACTGGGACAACAAACTCAGGACTTGGGGGAGGAAAACAGTTCTGCCCAGAGCTCATGTCTTTCTCAGAGCTCCAACCAGCCATTTGCCGTGATTAGCCTACTTGTACCGAAGCCAGACTCCACTTAGCATTTTCCTTCCCAAGGATCCCACTTGGGCTGCAATGCTACGGATGGTTTGGGAGTAAAAGAAGCAGCCTACTGTCTTCACTGGAAACTCAAGGAGAGGGAAGGGTTGATGGCCAGTAACCCCTCATGACAGAACTGGCCCAGATGAAGCAGATAGACAACGGGCTGCAGAATGTAGTGGAAATAACACTACACTTGGCAGTGGGACCCTGGGTTTCCCAGCTACAGATTTTGTCATTTCTTTGAGGTCATTTCTCTGACGAGGGGCTGGGAACAGATGAACCTTAGTACTGTGTCCAGCCCCCTGCATCAGTAAACCCCACTCGCTAACTTCTATCTTCCTTACAAATAGATAATACATTGAAATTGAACATGAGGAAATCACTTTTTCAATGATCAGTTAGCAGATAAAAAATATAATTTTTTTCAATAAAGGTGGCATTTCCTAATTTGAAAATTATAATTACTTCAGTAGATTCAGTGAAGTAAACCTCTATTATTACAGTGACTATAGTCACAGGGGATTTTTCAAAATAGTCACGATTTTGAATATTCTGACTGGCTCTCAAATGGTGAGTTCTAACATTCAGTTAAGAAAATATGGCTAATTACTTATAAATGCTGGTTGGAAATGGAGAGAGGTAGGAGAGTATAGAGTTTTCATTTCCCATGACTGTTCTTGTTCTTAGTATAAGGTTTTCTTGTCAATTTTTTTGGAGGGGTGACATGGTTTGGATTTGTGTCCCCACCCAAATCTCAGGTTGACTTGTAATCCCCAGTGTTGGAGGAGGGGCCAGGTGGGAGGTGATTGGATCATGGGGGCGGAATTCCTCCTTGTGGTTCTCATGATAATGAGTGAGTTCTCACCAGATCTGTTCGTTTAAACATGTGCAGCATGCCCACCCACCCCCTCTCTCTCTCCTGCTCCAGCCATGTAGGACGTGTGGGCTTCCCCTTCGCCTTCTGCCATGATTGTAAGTTTCCTGAGGCCTCCCCAACCATGCTTCCTGTAGAGCCCATGGAACTCTGAACCCATTAAACTTCTCTTCTTTATAAATTGCCCAGTCTCAGATAGTTCTTTATAGATATGTGACAATGGACTCATACGGGAGGTTCTTAAGCAAGAAGAGCCCAGGAGTCATGCGTCTCCTCTCTCCTGGTCTCCAGGCTTCCTGAGTCCCAGTCGGCATGTCCAAGACATTGGGCTGCACTAGGTATATATCTGCTGCAGCAGGCGAGAGCCAAGAACGCCAGGCATCCTGACTGATGCTTCTTGGTGGTCTGGAACCTGCCACCATTTCCACGCTTGCTACTTCTTTCTTCTGTTTTTCAAAATCCTGCTTTGTTATAAGAAGAAAAAGAACCAGAAAGCAGATGCAACTGAGACTAATTTGGATCGGGGAGCTTTGAAGCTGCCTGTCTTCATTTGTCCCCGCCATAGGCCACACGGGTTTGACTTCCAGAGCCACACGTCAGACTCTGGTGCTGTGTTTTGCCTGACAATCCGTAGTTTCCCAGGCAGCTCCCCCACTGCTTTCCAAGGGCGACCAGCACGGGGTGATTCGTTTAACATTACTCTTGTAAAGTTGCTGCCTCTCCGAGAGCCGCGTCAGCATGCCTCCCTCTTCTTCAGAGGGAGCCAAGAGAAACTATTAAAAATGTGTTTGAAATTACACATTCCCCACTCTCCTTGACAGAGGAACTTTGCAAAGCTCGTTAAGAGAGCTGGAGAAAATTCCACAGCACATTTCTGGGTTTATGGTTATTATTTTGCATGTGCTGCTGAGCTAATAGAATATGACTTTGGACATCCATGATCCAAGGGAAAATGGCCGCCTAAGTCTAGAGGCTTTAAAACCAGAACAGCAGAGATGGCTACCATTTTGGCCATTCACCCCCTCTTGCTCTACTTGCAGACTTAGTGAAAGAGATGAGAGCCAAGGGAACAAAGACAAAGAGGAAAGGAATAAATTAAGCAGATTTTGGAACTACTCCTCCTTCTCCCTACTCCTCTTTTCTCCCTGCCTGCCATCTTTTCTTTTTTGCCCTTTCAAATGTTGGATGGGCTGATTTAAGCTTATTTTACAGCTTTTCTCCAACTCCATAACACTGAGCTCAACCAGAGCTGGACTGAGACTTGTAAATCATCTCCTAGAGGAGCCTCGCTAAGTGGAAGCAGCCTGTTCAATTCCATTTTCTCCTCCGGTTACCATCGATGACCTCTAGACATCTCAATTTCTTACATAATCCTCAAGCAAGCAACGCCACTGCTCCATTGCCTCTTTTGGAAAGAATGCTACTCCTGACCTTCTCCCTTGCTGGTGTGCTAGCATGACAATGTGAGAACCAGCCTGGCTCTGATCAGGAACCACCACATCGGACCCCCAGACCACAGAGCTCATGGTTTTATAGTTTCTCCAGGAGATTTGCATGTCTGGTGAATGTATTGCTGAACAGACACATTAGAAGTGAAGTTCACTACCACCTCATTGAAACTGATCCTTTCCTATAAAAACAATGGAGTCGCGTGACATTTCCGTTGAGCGAAATGTGAAACAATACCATTTGACCTTAAAGCCATGTAAATAACTTTAACAAGCAAAAGCTAAAACATACTGGGTACATCTAACAAGAAACATGTATTGAGAAATCTAGCATGTGGGGGAACTTCAGTGGAACTTTTTAAATCCATTAGAAATGGCAACCAAACAGCTCAGAAATACCTGATTTCTAGGGTGTTATAAATTTCTGAAACAAAGATTGGAGGATTTATCCCTAGTGCTATGACTATAACTTCATCTTAATTTGAGATGCCATTGCTAACCAAGCTGGCTGCCCCTTGAAGGATGAACATCATAGTTTGCTTTTCATATTGAATTCAGATTCTTTCAGTTCGAAGAAACATAAAAAGAAAGATAATGTTTCTATTCTATTAGATCAAATATTATATCTTTTGATAAGATAAATGCTGAATTCTTAATAGGACACTATGCAGCCAACACCAAAAAGATTCTTTATTCTGCAAAATTTTAAGCACAAGTTCCGATCAAAGACTTAAAAGACAATTTCCAAAAAACAATTCCAAAACTGCATTAGTCTAAAAAGACCTTTTTCCAAAACTCTGTTGTAAGTTTTTTGTCTCCGTGAATATGTTTTTCTTTCCATTTCAATTTTTACGTAAAGCAAGGACCAATCTTTACTTGCAAGAATATCTCAGAAAACATTTTCATCCAGAATATGTTTTCTTCTTAGCTTCTAGGCACACTTACCCCCCAAAGTGGGATCCTTTTCTTTGTTATAATTTCTTCCTCTCGGTCCGACCCTTTGACCTGAAACTCTGCGATTTTCAAATCCACATCAACGTTTTATTTAGGTAATTGTTCAAGATGCACAGGCTGTACACATCTCTGCCTTGGCAGAGTTAGCACTTAGCATGCATCCCCAGGGCTCCAAAGAGAGATATAAGAGGGACGTTTGCTCTTTTTGTTTAAGAATCCCTGCCAGGCCCTGTGGCTCACACCTGTAATCCCAGCACTTTGGGAGGCCGAGGCTGGCGGATCACTAGGTCAGGAGATCGAGACCATCCTGGCTAACACAGTGAAACCCCGTCTCTACTAAAAATATAAAACTTAGCCGGGCGAGGTGGCGGACGCCTGTAGTCCCAGCTACTCGGGAGGCTGAGGCAGGAGAATGGCGGGAACCCGGGAGGCGGAGCTTGCAGTGAGCTGAGATTGGGCCACTGCACTCCAGCTTGGGCTACCGAGCCAGACTCTGTCTCAAAAAAAAAAAAAAAAAAAAAAGCCCATGGGACACTCGATGACTTGAGAGCTTGGGACGCCTGGCCTATGGCACACAGAGGTTGCCTCATGTGCAGGGCTCCAGTGCTCACACCTCTGCCCAACTATAGAGTGGCAGTTGGTAATTCAGACCTGTGAGAAACAACTTATGCATCTAGTGTGGCAGCTGGACCTTGAGCTTTTGGTCCAGAGAACTGGCATTTTCTAACGGGCCAAACGGAAGTCTGTCTACGATTCCGGACAAGAAATCCTTTCCTTGAAATGTACAGGTAATCCAGGCATGGAGGGCAGGAATAGTCACCTGGGTGCTTCATTCATTTTGATGTAAAGACAGCTGCAAAGAAACCCTCCCTTGCAATCACTGAGCCCTACGAGTCAGGTAACAATGGATTTCCCCAGGTGAGAGCATGGGAAACCTGAAGCAGCTCTTAAATCTCCAGGCTCCACTTAATGTTACTGCTTTCCACCAGCTCTGCTTTAAAAAAGGTAAAAAGGTACCTAGGAATTTACGAAGCTTCAAATGGCTCTTGCAGCCACCCTTCTCAGCAGCTAATTTAAATAAAGAGGTTTCCTTTGTAGTGCACACAGAATTTAAGGAAAAACAAAAATGTACCTGGCAGAGCCTGGCTCGGCTCTGATTATCGCTGTTTGACAAATAGAAAAGATTAATACGTGTAGGAAAAGATAATGTTTAAAGTATCAATGTTGGAAACAAACCAACTCAGGAGGAAAGAAAAGCAAATGTAGGTCAAAAAAACGGTTTGATGAGGAGAATTCCTTAATGCTTTGCAGACAAACAAAAAGGAGAGAAACGAGGAAATAAAAGGGGGAAAGTGGAAATTCAGTGTATTTAGTTTTTCTTTTTTTTTTTTTTTTTTTTGAGACAGAATTTCACTGTGCCTCACGTGCCGCCACACCTGGCTAATTTTTATGTATTTAGTACAAACGGAGTTTCACCATGTTGGCCAGGCTGGTCTCAAATGCCTGACCTCAGGTGATCTGCCCACCTCAGCCTCCCAAAGTGCTGGGATTACAGGCGTGAGCCTCCGCGCCCCGCAAGTCAGTGCATTTAAGTGTAAAAAGACGTGAAACTGAAACCTACCGCGCTGGAACTGAAATCTACCGCGCTGGAACTGAAATCTACAGCGCTGGGAGAGACTCAGCAGGTTTTCTAAGGTGTTGCTAACTCCCATTTGATTTCCTTCTCTCAGTGTGTTATCTTCTTCAAGCTGAGCTAATAACCAAATTAATACCAAACTGCCATCTGGAAAAATTCTCCCTCATATGCCTCAGATATCTGCAAACTTCACTTCCCCGAGGAGCAGCCTGGATACTTTCAACTAGACCAGAGTCTCCTGTTAGAAGCTCTCTCGCTCGACCTGAGATTTTCCTCCGCAGCAGTCACTGTGGACCACCGTGGAGCGTGGACGTTAGATCTTCTGCTTTCTCCACTGGCTTGCAAGTCACAGCAAGGTGGGTGTGTGACAGTTTCTGCTCACTGTTGCTTCTCAGTCACCAGCTCAGTCTGGCTCATGCATTCATTCAGTCATTTGTTCGTTCAGCAAGTGTTCACTGTGCTCCTGTGTAACAGGAGTTATCCCCGGCATTACAGAGATTGTACAGGATGAGGCAGAAATGGCTTTCTTTGCTCCGATGATGTTTAAATTCTGGGGTTAGAAAAGGAGAAGAGGAAGGGCAATACATAAGTACATACTAAATGAACAAAACTTCAGATACTGTTAAGTTCCATGAAGAAAGTAAAAGAGAGTGATCTGCTTCTGAATGCAGCCCTGGGGGACGGGGTGGGGATAGGTGCGAGCCCTCACCCCATGGAGTTGTCAGAGAAGCATAATTGAGGGGAGGCATTTGCATAGAGACAGAGGTGACAGGAACAGACCAGCTATGCAGAGAGGGAGGCCACAGAACATTCCACACGATGCACATTCCTTAAGCTGAAGTAAGCACATTTAGGTTAGAGAAAGAACCACTGTGACTGTCTTTTAGTGGGATATGGGAGAGAGGTAGGAGATGGGATTAGAAGGAAGAGTGGAGCAGGTCGTGACGGTTATGCAGGCCATGGCAAGGAATCCGGGTTTTGTTTCCAGTTCATGGGACATCATCAGAGAGGTGCAAGGAAGCAGGACAGTGGCGTGATTTAATTGGCATTTGAAAGACTTATGGGGACAGGGACTTATCGGACCATGTAATGAAAACTAGGGACATTCTAGTTTATGGTTTGAAAAGTCACAACAGCAAGCTTTCTGGTGTGGTTAGCAGGGGTCTTCAAAAGGGCTCTTCATGGCAACTATTTCATTTAGGGGATTTAGGAACAAGTTATGCAAAATTCTTGGTTAGAGAAATCCTTCAGGAACCTGGAGACCAGGCTTAGGGGCCCTGGCCCAGGCATTTGAGGGTGGCCCCACTGCAGCTTGAGCATCACTTAGGACAGCAAATGCCAGGGGTGAAGGAGGAAGAAGGTGACTTCTTTAGTTGGAGTTGTTTGACTTGCTGTCCTCTCACAAGGATGAATTTACCAAAGAAATTGTGTCATTTTCTCAAGCAAGGAAATTTATTTTAACCCTGTTCAGCTAGCAGGTGGGGGTTGGGGGAACAGCCGTAGAAAGTGCTATAGACCATTGCTTCGCAAAGTTATCCACTAAAGTATTCTGACACCTGGAGGTGAGTGACAGTGACCTCTGGGAAGGCAGCCTGTTCACTGCAGGCTTAGACTCTCTGATAAATGTTATGTGTTTTTTGTTGTTGTTGTTGTTTTTAGAGACAGGGTCTTGCTCTGTTGCCTAGGCTAGAGTGTATGGCACAATCATAGCTCACTGAAGCCTCGAACTCCTGGGGTCAAGGGATCCTCCCACCTCAGTCTTCTGAGTAGCTGAAACTACAGGCATACATCACTATGACCAATTAACTTCTTTATTTTTTGTAGAGATGGGATCTTGCTATGTTGCACAGGCTGGTCTTGACCTCCTGATCCAAGTAATTCTCCTGTCTTGGCCTCCCAAAGTGCTGGAATTACAGGCATGAGCCACCACACCTTGCCCTTAAATGTTATGTCTATTTAACCTCCTATTCCATAATATACATAGGTTTGGTTTAAAATTTAGAATTATGTTTAATTCTTAATTTTATAATTAAATTTATAATTATGTTTGATTCTAAATTTTATAATTAAATTTACACTTAAATTATTTATTTTCTCTTACAATTTTTCTGGCAAAAAAAATATTAAAATTATTCCACCTGCTCTCCAGTGAAAAAGGCCAGGTTCTAGGTCCATCACTACCACCACCATCCTGAACCCCAAGAATCTGGTCCACACACCAAAAATGCAGTAAATGGAGATTGGCTTGAGAAAGGGAGGCAGAAATGGAGGAGTCAAGAATCCGGCCCATGTTCCAGTATATGCCTGGATTTCTAGATGATGCTCAAGTTCCTCATGTCACCCCTCTCTGCAGGGCAAACTCCTATGCTACCTGCAGGACACTCAGGGCTTAGGCCAATGCCAAGTTCTACCATTACTCTTCCCATCAGACTGACTTCTCTCCTTGCTTAATTTTGAAGACATGGTCAAGTGCAGGGTCTATCTCATCATAACCACATGTGGGAAAATAGGTCTGTTCTCATGCTATTAGTCTGTTCTCATGCTGCTGATAAAGACATACCCAAGACTGAGTAATTTACACAGAAAAAGAAATTTATTGGACTCACAGTTCCACGTGGCTGGGGAGGCCTCACAATCACGGTGGAAGGCAAGCGGGAGCAAGTCACGTCTCACATGGTTGGCGGCAGGCAAAGAGAGAGAGCTTGTGCAGGGCAACTCCAGCTTATAAAACCATCAGATCCTGTGAGACTTATTCACTATCACGACAACAGCACAGGAAAGATCTGCCACCATGATTCAATTACCTCCTACTGGGTCCCTCCCATGACAAGTGGAAATTCAAGATGAGATTTGGGTGGGGACACAGCCCAACCATGTCAGACGGGTAAGGAAGAGGCGTGGCCAAGAAGCAGCAGTAGTGTGTTAGCAGAAGAATACACAAGGGTCTCATATCTTCCCATGTCTGTTTGGATGAGTTGTTCGTGAAAGTCACGTCAGTTTCTCTGTTTTGCAAAATCAATGCAATTTCACACTTGCTGAGCCAATACCACGATCCCAGCCAGATCAGCCATCAAGTGTTATCTTTTTAAACTCCAAATAATGAAGTGCTCTTGTTTTCCTGAAATGTCTTGAAAAGGTTATTTCCAGGCTGACACTCTGCTTGCCAGCTTTTATTTAGAAACACATTTTTATATATTCACTTGAATTCTCTGGAGAGGCCCAAAAAAGAGTAAATAAAGCCGTGGCCAAGGTTACTATCCATCCATCAATCCCCAGGCCCTGCAGAAGCCCGAGCCTTGCAAACACAGCCTTTGTAGGCGGTGGCTCTGGCCAGACCCTCTGTAGAAAGGGACCCTTGTTGCCCTTGAGGGTTTCAAGTTGAAAAGGAAAGCTTTTCAAAGCCATCAGAAAGTGAAAAACCAATCTAAGTGCATCCATGTAGCACAAGAGTGTCAGAATTCATAATTAAGGGTCATAAATCTTTTTGCAATGGACCAAAAATAAATAAGCTCGTTCGAGTACAAACATAAAGGCAGCAGGCATACACATACTCCAAGTGTCAGCTTTAATTTATTTCTTCACTTGGAAAGAGGAGACTGAAAGCTGGCTGCCAGGCTGGAGGGAGCCTCCTCGACTCTTCTTCTGGCCTAGACAAAGGTTTGAATGTTGTAGGGAGAAATCCAAAGAATAACACAGGAAGCTTGTTGACTTCTTACATTGAAAAGAGTTATTTGGAAGAGAAGGGAAAACAGCAGAGAGAACAAACCCCTTCTATAGTAATCTCCTTTGTATAATCCAAAATGCTTGGCACGTTAAAACCAAATACCAGCAGACCAAAGGAAAAAGAAAAAAATGGAAAGAAAAGTCTGATTTACAGTATGCTGTTTGACACATCTGGAGGGGATTTAGAAAAGACATTCAAAAACCATTTCAAGTGCATTGAGAACTCTGCTAGGACAACAAAGATACGTATATAAATATGTACACAGTTATTCACACAATTCAAAGTATAGCAGTCACAGCACATAATCATTTCTCTTGTGTGTGGGAACAACATCATTACAGCATTAAAATTGGAGGGGATCAATAGCAATGGAATTTTCTGAGAGCTCCATATGGAAAAAGGTCACTGAATACAGGACCTGTGGAACCAATTACTTGTCATTAAATTCAGCAGCATTCAAATAAACTTTTCCCCTCTCTTCTCTTGTCACTTACTCTAAGGCATCCAAACAAAAATCCTCAAATTAGCAAAGTAAAAGAGCCGCTCTAGGAAAATTCCGGTGCTCTGAGAAAATGTGTTCTGCAGCAGTCTTTCAACATTAGAGCAATGTTATGACGTTTATGAGCTGAGTCAACACTGCACATGCAATGTTGGTCTTTGGGTCACAAAAGCATCAGGCTACGGGTTAGTCACAAGGCTCTTGCAGTCACCTTTGAGTGTTTGTCTCCATTGCCATTGTCGATAAAATAACCTTTCTTTCCTACCAAATCATTTTTATATTTAAGACAAGATATTGAAAGCACTTCTAGGACAGGCATGGTGGCTCATGCCTATAATTCTGACACTTTGGGAGGCTGAGACAGGAGGACTGTTTGAACCCAGGAGTTTGAAACCAGCCTGGGCAACACAGCAATACCCCCAAAAATATTTTTTTTAATTAGCCAGGCATGGTGGAATGTGCCTGTGGTCCCACCTACTTAGCTGGCTGAGGTGGGAGGATTGCTTGAGCCTGGGAGGTCGAAACTGCAGCGAGCTATGATCATACCCCTGCCCTCCAGCCTGGGTGACAGAGTAGGACCCTTGTCTCTTTTTATTTATTTATTTATTTATTGAAACACAGTCTTACTCTGTCACCCAGGCTGGAGTGCAGTGGCATGATCTTGGCTCACTGCAACTTCTGTTGCCCAGGTTCAAGCAATTCTCTTGCCTCAGCCTCCCGAGTAGCTGGGACTACAGGTACCCACCACTATCCCCAGCTAATTTTTATATGTTTAGTGGAGACGGGGTTTCACCATGTTGGTCAGGCTCAAGACCCTTATCTCTTAAAACTATAGAAGAAAAAGAAGAGGAGGAGGAGGAAGAGGAGAAGGAAGAAGGAGGAGGAGGAAGAGGAGAAGGAAGAAAGAGGAGGAGAAAAAAGAAAAGATAAAATAAGAAAACAACAGAAAGAACCTTTAAGGCATGAAGTGCCTTAAATTATAAGGAACGTGTTGTTGCCAAATTACTCTAGGCAACTCATGCAGTGGGTAGAGGACACAGAGCAGGTAACTAACCTGTAGTAAGATATAGCAGCTTTTCTAGTGTCTCTTGAAGGCCAGTATGGGATGGAAGGTGGTGTGTGGAGAAAGGAATAGGGGACTCTTCTGGATTTGCATGAAGCCAGCTGGACCGAAAGGACTTTAGCTTGGGGACATCTGGAGCCTTGCCTAATAGTTCCCTGCCATGTAGTTTTCCATGTGGGAAATTCAGAGGAAGCCTGATTTGTGAGAATTGCAACCCCACGTTTCAGACCTATCTGTCTTCCACTGTTGAGAAGAGCTAGAGAAGTTGACTGGCTTTTGGAATGATTCTTCATGGAAGAAGCTAGATGAACCATTTAGTAGACTTCCCCTCATTTCAGAAGACAAATTCCTCAACTTATCTAAGGCCTACCTAGACTGCCAGTGCCTTTAAAGAATCGGGCACTCATCACACACCCTGATCACACTGAGTTGTGGCCTCCATGAAAGAGTCTCCCAAGAACCAAGAGTCAGTTGGAAGAACTCTTTTGAACTCTCTGAACACATCTCTGGGAGGTGGAACAGGGCATTTATAATACATGCAACAACTATCTACCCCAGCAGACCAGCAGATACATGATCCAGAATAAAAGTTTATTTTTTTATGCCACTGAGTTTTGGGGTGGCATGTTATGCAGCATTTTGTGGCAATAGTTGACTGACACAAATCTCTAGAGAATAGAACAGGTTGTAAACTATAAGTGGAAGCTGATGTTGGGTGTGTCATACAGGATTTTTTTACAGCCTCAAAATCTGGAAATTACGTCTTATCCATGTGACTTGATTGGTCCTCTTTGATATTCAAATGTTTGGCATAGGTTCAGTGGGTTTTAGCCAATCCGCCCTGTGGTTCCCACACCTCCACATTCAGTCTGCCCTTCCATTCAGCACTTTAGCACCCAGAATAAGGGGAAGAAAGAACTCTTAAACCCATCAGTTTAAGAGTTTAATTTCATCTAAAAATCCCGACACATTATAATATTTGTAATGTGGAACAAATGATCTGCTGTTACAATAACATATCATTATTAACCATCCAGGGGCACCTTAAAGTTAGCTAATTCATTTTCTTTGTATTGATGTCCTCCCCCTTAAGCTGGTCCCCACTGTCACTTAATCCCACTAGGAAGATGAGATCATTCTCTCTGTTCAGCAGGTTCATCTTGTTAAATTGAGTTCCCTTACTCCTCCCATGTTCCTTGTTTATTACCACAAAATTGCAGTAGCATAGAACAATAAATCTTTGTTTTTGCTCACCCACAAGTTCTACAGGTCAACTGGACAACTGTGCTGATCTGGGCAGGCCTGGGTCATTTCAGCTAGGCTCACGTGCTCAGCTGGGGCCTGGCTGGGACAAACCGTCTCTGCTCCACGTGGTCCCTCATCCTCCAGTAGACTGACCTGGGCTTGATTGCATGGCTGCAGGGAAAGTTTTTAAACAAGAGTAGAAGTGCGCAAAGCCTATTCAAATTTAGATTCAGAACGTTCTTTTAGAGCATTCATTCTGTTGGACCAAACAAGTCACAAAGTTGGCCCAGATTCAAGAGATGGGGAAACAGACTCTATCTCTTGGTGGGAGGAAGTTGCTTCCAAGTCACACTGCAAAGGGTGAGGATCCAGGAAGAGGCAGAGAAGTGGGGCCGTTTTTATAATCCAGCCACCAAACCTTTTCCCTAAATGGATGGCACAAATAAGCCTTATGTTTCCTCATTAGAAGAAAACAGTAACTATTTCTATACTTTACCCTAAATCTTTGTCCTATCTACACTCAAAGGTAATACATTTTCAGCGATGGATGCCTGTAACAGTAAGTCCCAAAAGGAAAATTATTATAAGTATTTTTCTAAAGGGGATTTGGAATATGCCTCCTAGTGACCAAAAAAAGAATATATATATATGTGTGTGTGTGTGTGTGTGTGTGTGTGTGTGTGTGTGTGTGTGTATGTATATATATTCTCATTAACCGGGGCAGGTTGTAGAAGAAAAAGAAAAGATACCAACCTTTCACCTGAATTTCAGGTTTAAAGAGTTGGGTGTTTTCCCATCTGGCCTTAAAGAAAAGCAGCTTTATCAGAGGGAAGAATGGACCTGCCACAATCTGCATTCACAACAGGAAGTAAGCTCGCCAACTTTTGGTGGTGTGAGCTGGTACATTCAGACTTCTTACAGCTGCCTGAAAACACAGACCTGGTGGGTTTTAATATCTATTATATACTCATCCTATTTGTGTGCCTATTTATCTCTAACATGTCTGCATCCAATTTGACAGCCTTTTGGATTTTATATGTTATAACCACCTAATCACTGACATAATACTTTTAGGAGATTTGAGAAACAGGATTGGAAACGATCCTGCCAAACTCCAAAGAAACCAAAGGCAGGGGAAATCTGGATTGGGGAAAGAGGTCCGCCATGGGTTCCTCTACCTGAAACTGAGGCCTGGAGAGCTTCCAATACCCATGGGAGGTCACTATGTTTTACTGGAAATGAAAAACCAATGCACTAGCCCTATAGTTAACAGATTATTGGTTATTTTGTATCCAGTCTCTTTGCCACGTGACTTTATAGTTCTCCCTTCTAGAGGTCGAATGTTCTTCTCCTCCCCTTGACTTTGGGCTTTGTCATGTAACTTGCTTTGTTCGACAGCATGTCGGCAACATAATGCAAGCAGAGGCTTGCTCTCTGGAGCCTCTGTCATGAGAAGACCTGCCGTGGGTAGTTCAACAATTCCAAGAAAATGAGAAATGCCTGGAACACACTTGACCTGCTGAAATCATCAGAGCTGTCCCAATTTGCCTGAAGTTTGAAGACAACCTATCCCAGCTGACGAGCAGATACATGATCCCGAATACAAGTTTATTTTTGTATGCCACTGAGTGTGGGGATGGCATAGTAAGCAGAATTTTGTGGCAACAATTGACTGATATAAATCCCTGGAAAATAGAACAGGTTGTAAATTACAAGTGGAATCTGACATTTGGTGTGCAATACAGGATTTTTTTACAGCTGCAAAATTTGCAAATTGCATCTTGTCCACATGTCCTGATCAGTCTTCTTTGACATTCAGTTGGCATCCCAGATTCCCTCAATAGCTAAGACACAAAATGTAAATTGGGTAGAAGAAAAGAAGATTTTTAAAATATATTTGTTATTGTTCTACTTCCATACCCCAAAGAAAGTAGATTAATGATCCCTCATACAAACATCACTCAGCTTCAACACTTATCAATATTTTACATTTGTTGCTGTCTACCCTACCCACTGTTTTCTTGAAAACTAGATAATTTTAATTTCAGCTCCATTAGAATGTACCTTCCATGAATGCCTAGCACCAAAGTTAAAAAAAAAAAAAAAAAAAAAAGGTTATTTCTCTAGCAAGGGACCTTAAATGTGAGTTCAGGAAGGTCTATGAATCTTTAGAAATTTATGCAAAAGTGTGTGTATGGAAATGTGTCTTTGGAAGAGGTCCACAGTTTCCATCAGATTCAGAAGATAAAATCCTCCTCTCTGCAAAAACATCAGCCATTCTTGCCTGTTCTCGCCCAGCCTTGCCAGATGCCAGCATCTTGCACCCTCTGCAGGTGGAAGAAAGCCCATGAGTACAGAGAACCAACCCTCCTCAGCCAAAGGAGAACCCGTGACTCTGGATGGCCAGAATCACCAATTTGCTTATGTAGACACTGAAATAAGACAAAGTGTCGACTTTAATTTTAGCCATATGGGAAGTTGCAGTCCTTCAAATAATCAGGAAGAACGGCTTTGCCTTTCAGTGAAAATGTCTTGGATGGCTTAGAAGCTCAAGGTCCAAATCTCAGCTGTCTAACAATTTTGGATGTGCCTGCCTGCCTGCCTGTCTCATTGGCACTGAGAAGACATATCTGGGGTAGATTGAGTGTAGTGGTTCCTACATTTGAGAGAATGTACACATCACCTGGAAGCCTTTAAAACCCAGATTTCTGGATCCCATTCCAGACCTACTGAATTGGAGCCTTTGCAAAGTCTGCATTTTTAACATCTTCTGATTGCAACGTGGTGCAACTCGTCCACAGACCACACTCTGAGAAGCACTGGCTGATGGGCAGCCAGTCCTATAGCAACTGTCAGAAGCTTAAAGTAAGCCTTTCTTGAATTCATATTTCCTTTCAGTCTATAGGTTGGGGGGGTGGGTGGAACTTTTCTTAAAAAAAAAGAAAAGAAAAGAAAAGAAAAAAATATCCTTTCTAAAGTCTTAACAAGCCTAGAAATTTGCTATTTCTAAGATTTCTGATTTCCTTTGGGCTCTGTGCACTTCCACCCATTTATAGGACTGCTGTTCCATTGGGCTGGTTTTAACAGTTCAGGCTCAGCAGGGAATTCTCACCAACCCAAACCAGGGAGAGCGAGGCCAGACCCAGCGCCACCCGAAGTTATTCAGGCTACCCAGGTGACAGTGGCAGGCATGGGACATAAAGTCAGACATTCTTTGAATTTCTCATCCAATTCTTCCCAAGAGAAATGTCACATAAGCAGTGGGGGCTTCAGAAGGTATCTTCAAATACAAAAAGGAACAAGCACTTAATGAGGAGCACAGAGGCAAGGGACAGTAAATACAGCTGCCCCCGCCCCTACACCTCCCCTTCCCTGCCCTGCACACTCAACATCAAGGCCACTGGTGCAATGTGGGTTTCATTAATGGCTCAAAGACAGTATTTCACTGAGTTACAAGTTCAAGATGTTATTGAAAAACCCATACTGTGTTTGTTTTTATCCCCACCTACTTCACTCCAAGTGTTTTCTTAAATCATAAAAAACAAAACAACAACAACAACAACAACAACAACAACAACAAAAAACCTCTTTAACGTGGCTCCACCCAAGTGGTCATATTTCTAAGGGTCTGGAGCAATGCACACAGGGGCTGGTGAAACCCAAAACGGTTTGGGGAAGGATGATGCTATTTCCTCTGCCTCTCAGGGGAAGAGGAGAAAAAGCTGTGAATCCGTTAAGTACATAAGCAGGATCTTGTGGGTGGCCCCAGAGAGGGACACCTGTTTTGCTACTAAATGCAAGATCACAAACACAGTTTTTTCCATCATAACTATCCTATCTGAAGCTCAGCCAGCAGAAGTTCAGAGCAAGCTCTCACAAGGTCTTAAGAGCATAATCTTGGAAAAAAGCCACTGCACTAAAAGATAAAGTCTACAGACATTCTTTTTCATAGATGCGGACTATTCCGTGGTATGACTGTACTATATATTGGTGGACATTCAGGTTGTTTCCATTTTTTCCTATTACAAACAGTGCAGTAACATAAATAAATTTAAACACATATGTATATATGTATATCTGGAGGATGGATTCCTACAATTATTGTTGATGGGTTAAGAGTATTTACAAATATGCATATTTTAAATTTTAATAAATATTGTCATATTATTTTTAAAATATATTCACAAAGCTTATTTCTACCAGAAGTAGATGCAAGTGCCTGTTTTCTTATGCTTCTTTCTTTCTTTCTTTTTTTTTTTTGAGACAGAGTCTCGCTCTGTCTTCCAGACTGGAATGCAGTGGTGTGATCTTGGCTCACTGTAACCTCCAACTCCCAGGTTCTCTGCCTCAGCCTCCCGAGTAGCTGGGATTACAGGTGAATGCCACCATGCCAGGCTAATTTTTGTATTTTTAGTACAGGCGTAGTTTCACCATCTTGGCCAGGCTGGTCTTGAACTCCTGATTTTGTGATTCACCTGCCTCAGCCTCCCAAAGTGCTGGGATTACAGGCCTCCCATGCTTCTGTAAGCACTGGTTGCTGCTGCTTCTTTTCTTTCTTTCTTTTGTTGTTGTCGTTTTACTACTCAGGTGTGCATAAAGTGATCTTATTGTCATTTTTATTTGCATTTCTGTGCTTAGGTTGAGCATACTTGTATAATTATTGGTCATTTCATATGCATTTTCTCTTCTGTGAATTCCTATTCACATCCTTTGTCATAGCAGGTTGTGTTCTTATGAATTTGTAGAAGCTGAATAACATTAGCACTTGTTCTTACACACATGTTAAAAAGTATTTTTTCCCAGACTTGTCTTTTGACATTTTCCATTATCTCATCCTTTGATGTACAGAGGTTTTTAACTATTAGATAATCAACTCTTTGTGGATTCTGGGTTTCCTAAAGGCTTATACCACCTCAGGTCACAAAATGTATCTCAAATTCTCTTTTAAAATGTTTGGTTAAAAATATCAAGAACTTTAACCCATTTGTCCTAAATTCACTTTCATGTATGTTGTGTGAGGTTCTGGACAATGTCATATATAAAACAGATACCCCTATCCTCTGGTGAATTGAAATGTCATTGTGATAGTATGTCTCCATGGATCTGTTTCTAAACTCTCTATTTTTTAATTCCTGTGCCTGTGCCACACTGTTTTATTTACAATACTTTTATAATACATTTTAATATTCTCTTTTTCTTTTCTAAAAATCTTGAGCAATTACAGCGTATCTATTTTTATATAAGAACTTTAAAATAATTTGTCTATTAAAAAATTACCCATTGAAATTTTTATTGACATTGCATCTTATGTTGTCTTCTTGTTCCAGAAACATAGTAGGTTTCTGCTTATTCACATCTTTTTAAATGCCTTTAAAAAATATCTTATAAGTGCCTTCATTTGGGTTCTTGTCCCACAATTAGGGTTATGTTAATAATATAAACAAATTGTGCCCTTGTGAGTTAAAAATCCAAAGAAATTAAAGTTTGATATTTATCCCCATCCCTAATATCTGACTCTGTTCAGTATCACTAGAGGGTCCTCAGTGCTTGGGTAATGGGAGGGTTGCTCAGCAGCTGTGGACCAGACTGTCCTCTGGAAGGCTGTAGTTCATTCTGGGCCATAGGAATTGAATTAGTTTCTCATATGCCCTGCCTTTAAAAAGTCCAATATGTTCCTAGAAAAGTAAGAATATCACAAAATTGGCTCTCCTTGCTCTGCCTTTATCAGTAAGCCAATTTGCAGATCCTAAGTGCAATTATCCCAGATAAAATTATGTTCCCAGAACCCAGTGTTTACTGTTGCCAAAGTCCAAAGCAAAAACTCATTGGTGTCTGAAGGAAGGACAGAATGGAAGGACGGTTCACCAGGACACTGGTTAGTTATGTCAGCTGTCCTGAATCCACTTCCCAGGTATTTAAACTCCCTTGGAAGAAATCATCCATCAGGAAGTTAACTTTGGCCCCATACATGAACATACGTAGGGGATAAAGCTACTTATACATACTGTACTCACTATCAGAAAGTGGCATTTTGAAAATGCTATGTTCTTACTAATATTTCTGCAATGGTGCAGCCTCAGGCACTGAGTCTTATTTGAGGAATCTTCATTTCCCATCCAGAATAGTCAGTCATCTTAATTTCTCATCTTCCTTTTGGCCTTGTGTTTCTGGCAACCAATGTCTCACTGAATGTGGCTCCATCCAGAACCCACTTAACATTCTCGTGTGAACAAACATTCCGGTGCTGTGCTACAGTGGCTTTCCTATGGAAGCCTGTGAGACTTGCCAAGGATGGTTTCTCTTTCAATCCCCACGTTTATTTCAGCTGGAAGATCAAAGCTGCTCTTGATGATTATGAAGTTTGGGCTCCTAGAGTCATTGCAAAGGCCAATTTTTCTACCACGGGCTGCTCCTCAATCCAATATGCTATGCAATTTGGGTCCTGGGTATCTAAAAGTTATGTTACATTGATTGTGTATGTAAAATGATCAGCCTAGTATAGAGCAGCCAGATAAGACTCAGCCCACTCAGTTAAATCTAAGTTTCAGATAAACAACCAATACTTTTTAGCATATTCCAAATATTGCATGAGATAGACTTGCCCTAAAATCTTGTCGTTTTGTTTATCTGAAATTCAAATTTAACTGGACATCTTGCATTTTTATTTGCTCAGTATGGCAACCCTAATCTAGAGCTAACTGGAAACTACATGGTGGGAGTGACTCTTCAGCCTGAGAGCGAGCACTTAAGTTCAAAGCTGAGCCCTCTACGCTTCCCTCCTTGGCCCTGGAAGGAAATGACATTTGGAGTAGCCGCTCTGGTCCTGCCTATCCAAGGCCTGGCAGCTGCATTAACCTAGAAACTCCCTAGTGCTCTGTAGAGTAGGCAGAGCTCAACTTCCTTGCAGCTTAAGCACAATCAATATTGTTCCACTTACCAATGCCTGAGAAGGTCTAATCCCACCATTAAGTCTTTCCTGATGGCTCCTGTTCTAGTGAGAATCAAAGTCATGCTCCAACAGCCTTTATCATTGCCCTTCCTCTCGCTTGCTGTACAGCTCAGGCACATCTGACCTACACACCCAATTTTACTAGGTAATCTCAGCCCGGAAAGACATTGTACAACTGCTGGTCCGGGTAAACGTTGTTCCATCTATGGATGAAACAGTTTAATCACAGTAACCTGCCACAGGGTAATGTTGGCTCTTGAAAACCTGAGCTTTAAACATCCCACCCTGTCTGTATTAACACTGACCTAATGGGACTTCCAGAGACTGCACTGAAAGGTGGGAGAGGAAAAAGTATCAATTCATGATAAAGAAAATAAAAGCAAAAAAGTTCAATACAAATATGTAAAAGTGCTCAATTTCACTTATGTATTTTTTTCAAACTAAAAGAAGGAGATGCAGTTTGGGGCCTGTATATTTTGTAAAAATTAAAAAAATTAAAAGATTTTCTAGCATTTGGTATTATCAAGAGCATAAGAAAATGGGTATTGTCATATAGTCTCGGTGAGTGTAAATTGGCCTGGCCTTGTTGAACAGTAAAAATTGCACAAAAGTCTTATGCTTATGATAAAGGAAAATGGAAACAACCTAGATGTCAATTAATAGAGATAAATAGGCAGGGCATGGTGGCTCACACCTGTAATCCCAGGCGAGGCCAGGAGGATCACCTGAGGTCAAGAGTTCAAAACCAGCCTGGCCAACATGATGAAACCCCATCTCTACTAAAAATACAAAAATTAGCTGGGCATAGTGGTGGGCGTCTGTAATCCCAGCTACTCAAGAGGCTGAGGCATGAGAATCACTTGAACCTGGAAGGCGGAGGTTGCAGTGAGCCAAGATCATGCCACTGCACTCCAGCCTGAGTGATAGAGTGAGAATCTGTCAAAAAAGAAAAAAAAGAGAGAGAGGGAGACAAATAGAGGAGTGATGGCAGCAAGATGGCAGGATAGGTGGTCCCACCTTTAGGAACGCCCCACAGTAACAATATTTTGGCTGCTATCCATGGACAAAAGTGCTTTTGGGGTAGGCTTTTGGATCCAGGTAGGAGGTTACAAAAGCTTAGTGAAGCCTGAGACTGAGGAGAGCCATTTTGAGAAGGCTGACCAGCACCCAGGTGGCAGGATCACTGACTGTGGTCCTAGCATCTCTGTCCTCCTGTAGACTCAGGTACACCTTCAATTGGTCCTGCCACTGGCACCATCTGCCAAAGGACCCAGGATGGGCCATGCCTGCTCATGCCTGGAGTAATAGGCCCACTGACCTCAGTCCCAATTATAAGCCTTGAAGAGGCCCAAGACCAGTCTTCAGACCCATTCAGCCATAGTTTGAAAGTGATCCAGCCTGCCTACTGGGAAACACACCTGTGCATACCCTAGGAGGTGGGCCCACACACCTTGGCCCAACTACGGAAACTGGAGTAGTCTTGTGAATTGACTTCAGCCCCTCTAAGCTATAGTCCAGGAGTAGTCTTGCCCACCAAAAGACCCAGTGGGAGATCTGTGTCCCTAGAGGCAGGCCTGAAGAGCTCAGTCTTAGCTGTGGTCCCTCCAACCTGTGGTCCAAGGTCAGTTCTGCCCACCCAGAGACCTACGCAATGATCTAGGAGGAGCCACACTCACCTATGCACTTAGTAACAAGCCTACTATCAACAGACCCAACTACAGATCCTGAAGCAGACCCTTGTCCCAGTGCCAGCCCTACTGACCAAGGTCTTGGAAGTAGATCTATTCACCTAGAGACCAAGCAGGATCCATATCTGCTTGAGCCACTGTTAACAAGCTTGCCAACTGCAGACCCCAGTAGTAGCTACATGACCTGGTTGCAACCCCACTTGACTTCTTTTGTCAGATCCCAGGGGTGCTGGCATCACTTGACTGTGCTTCTAGAGGAAATGCCATCAGCCCCGGGAGCTGACAAAAGAAGGTCTTTACCTGCCAAAACCAGTCTATAAAGACTGAAAAATGTGCTTGCTTCTTAAATGCACAGACACTAATGCAGAGCTACACAGATCATGAAGAATCAGGCTACCAAACTATAATACTACCATAACACTACCAAAGGAAACTAATAAAGCTCCGTTATCTCACTCTAAAGCAAGGAGATCTACAAATTATCTGACAAAGAATTCAAAGTAATCATCTTAGAGAAGCCCAATAATGCAAGAGAACACAGAGAGACAACTAAACAAAATCAGGAAAACAAGGTATAAACAAAATGAGAAGTTCACTAGAGAAATAGAAACCACTAAACAATGAACCAAATAGAAGTCCTGGAGCTGAAGAATTCAATGACAGGGCTGAAAATTTCAATAAATTTCAATAGCTTCAACAGGAAGCTTGATCATGCAGAAGAAAGAATCTAAGAACTCAAAGACAAGTCAGTTGAAATTAGAAAGCTGAAGGAACAAAAGAAAAGATGAGAAAAAGAGTGAGAAAAGCATATGGTACCTATGAGACATTACCAAATTGGTGAATATGTGCATAATTAGAGTCCAAGAAGAGAGAGACAGAAATGGGCAAAAAGTTTATTTAAAGAAATAATGTCTGAAAATTTCCCGAATCTTGAGAGGGATATAGACATCCAGATTCCTGAAGTGCAAAAGTCCCAAAGCAAGATCAACTTGAGTAAGATTATATTCCACACATTGTAAACAAATTGTCAGAAGTCAAAGGTGAAGAAAAAATGTTGAAAGCAGCAAGAGAAAAGTGATTTGTCACATAGAAGGGAATGTCTGTAAGGCTATAAGAAGGTTTCTTAGCAGAAACCTTGCAAGCCAGGGTGATATATTCAACGTGCTGAAAGCACTTTGTGTTTATTATTATTCCAACCAAAAATAATATACCTGGCAAAGCTATTCTTCAGAAATGGAGAGATAAAGTCATTCCCAGACAAACAAAAGCTGAGAGAGTTCATTGTCCAAGAAATGCCTTACAAGAAGTGCTAAAAAGAGCTATTTAAGTTGAAAGAAAAGGACATTAAGTAACAATATGAAAACATACGAAAATGTAAAACTAACTGACAAAAGTAAATATATAATCAAATTCAGAATACTCTAAAACTGTAATGGTGGTGCATAAATCAGATTTAATTAAAAGTTAAAAGACAAAAGTACTAAAAATAGCTACAATGATTTGTTAATGGATACACAGATCGGGCCACTGCAATCCAGCCTGGGCGACAGAGCGAGACTCCGTCTCAAAAAAAATAAATAAATAAAAATTAAAAAAAAATAAAAAGTTTGACATCAATAGCTTATAATGTAGGAAGAGAGAGATATTAAAATGTAAAGCTTTTGTATGTGATTGAAGTTGTTACATGCTTAAAATAGAATTTATAATTATAAGATTTTATGTATGCCTTATAGTAACCACAAAGAAAAAAAACCTCTAGTAGCTAAAAGAAAAAGAGAAAGGAATCAAAGTATATCACTACAAAAAAGTCAATAAATCACAAAGAAATACAGCAAAAAAGTAAGAAAGAAACAAGAGAACTACAAAACAGTAAAAAAAAAAAAAAGCTAACTAGCAAAATAGTAACAGTGTCTTTAGTTATTAATAATTAGTTTAAACATAAATGTATGAAATTCTCCAATCAAAGAATGGCTAAATAAATTGTTTTCAATCCAACAATATGCTGTCTGCAAGATATTCACTTTAGCTTTAACGACATACGTAGCCTGAAAGTAAAGGGATGGTAAAAAAAATATTCCATGCACATGCTAATGAAAAGGAAGCAAAATGACTGTACTTACATCAGACAAAATAGAATTTCAGTCAAAATTTGTCACAGGAGTCTAAGGCGACTATGTAATCACAAAGGGATCAATTCATCAAGAGGATATAATAATTATAAATATATATGGACCCAACATTAGAGCATCTAAATATAAAAAGCAAATATTTACAGAACTGAAGGGAGAAATAGACAGCAATACAAGGAGACTTTGACATATCATTTTCAAAGGGAAATTCAATACATCACTTTCAACAATGAATAGATCCAGACAGGAAATCAATAAGTGGGCTTGAATAACACTATAGACCAAATGGACCAAACAGAAAAGTCTATCCAGCAGCACCATAATACACACTCTCCTCGAGAACATTCTCAGGGCAGATCATATGTTAGGCTACGAAACCAGTCCTAATAAATTTAAGAAGATTGAAATCACATGAAATATCTTTTCCAACCACAGTGGTGTGAAACAGAAGGAAAATTGGAAAATTAACAAGTATGTGGAAATTATACAACATACTCCTGAACAAAAATGGGTCAAAGAAGAAATTCAAAGGGATATCAAAAAAGTATCTTGAGACCAATGAAAATGGAAGCACAACATGCCAAAACTTATGGGATGCAGCAAAAACAGTTGTAAGAGGAAATTTTATTGTGATAAATGTCTGTATTAAGAAAAATGAAAGATCTCAAATAAAGCTAATCGAAGAAAAAAGAGAGAGAGGAAACTTAGAAATGAAAGGGAGTCATGAAATACAGAAATACGATCATAAGAGATTACGATGAACAATCGTATACCAATGAGCTGAATAACATAAATGAAATAGATGAATTCCTAGAAACATACAACCTACCAAGACTGAATGACAAAGAAAGAAAATTTAAACTGACTGATAATGAGTGAGGAGATTGAAGCAATAATCCAAAGCCTCCCAAAAAGTAAAGCCCCGAACTTGATAGCTTCACAGCTGAATTCCACCAAACATTTAAAGAAAAATCAGTGTCAGTGCTTCTCAAATTTTTCCAAAAAATTGAAAAGGAGAGAATATTTCCAAATTTATTTTACAAAGCCAGCATTACCCTCATACCAAATCTAGATAAAGACACAACAAGAAAGCAAAATCACAGGCCAATATCCCCGATGAATATAGATGCAAAAATCCTCAACAAAATACAGATTGAGTATTCCTAATCTAAAATCTGAAATGCTCCAAAATCTGAAGTGCTCCAAAATCTGAAACTTTTTGAGCATTGATGTCATGCTCAAAGGAAATGCTCACTAGAGAATTTCAAATTTGGGTTATTTGGGTTAGGGATGCTCAACTGGTAAATATAATGTAAATATTCCAAAATCCTAAATCCAAAACACTTCTGGTCACAAGCATTTTGAATAACGGATAATCACCTTGTACTAGGAAACCAAATTCGACATTACACTAATAGAATCATTCACTATAATCAAGTGGAATTTATCGCTGATATGGAAGCATGGCTCAACATAGAGAAATCAATAAACATGATACATCAAATTAACATACATCAGACTCACATCAGACAAAATAGATCTTATGATCATCAATGTAGATGCAGATAAAGTATTTGACAAAATTCAACTTTTCATAATAAAAATTCTCAATAAATTATCTATAAGAAGGAATATACCTGAACATAATGTAAGCTATATAGGACAAGCCTATAGCTAACACCATATGGTTCAACAGTGAAACTTTGAAAGCTCTTTCTCTACAATCAGGGGAAAGACTTCTAGATAGAAATCACTTCTATCAACATAGTGTTGGAAGTCCTAGCCAGAGGAATTAGGCAAGAAAAAGAAGTAAAAGGCATCCAAATTGGAAAGGAAGAAGTTAAATTGTCTCTGTTTGCAAATAACATAATAAAATATGTTAAAAGCTCTTTAAATCTTTAACTGATTAAGATGCTTATAGTCTTTAAGATTTCACCAAAGAACTGTTAGAACCAATAAACAAATTCTATAAAGTTGCAGGATACAAAATCAACATTAAAAAATCAGTTGTTTTCCTATATGCTAATAATGAGCTATCCTAAAAAAGAAATTAAGAATCCCATATATAAAAGCATCCAAAATAAAATACTTAGGAATAAATTTAACCAGTTTATTGTGTTAGAAAGATCTGTAAACACTATGAAACATTAATGAAAGAAATTGAAGAAGACACAAATAAATGGAAAGATGTCCTATTTTCTGCATTGAAATAATTAATATTGCTGAAATACCCATGCAGCCTAAAGAAATCAACAGATTCAATGCAATCCCTATGAAAATTCCACTGTCGTTTTTCATACAAATAGAAAAAACATTCCTAAAATTCTTATGGGACAACAAAAGGCCCAAACTCAACTTCCATGCTCCCCTATAGGGAGAGGTTACTCCTCAACCCCAAGTCAGGTGAGGGTAGCTCTATGATGAAACACTGAAAGAGATTGGGGTGTCTGTTTCCCAGCTAAAAAAATTCGGAAGGCAGGAGGTGTCCTGGAGCTGTGTCCGTGGTATGTTGGGAACAGAGGCTGCAAGGTAGCAGCAGTCTGGTAGACTGCATTTATCGTTTGGGAAAGAAAGTATGAGTTCCATGAGCCAATGGATGCTATGGCAGGCAACTGAGCATTACACTACTTTTTTTTTTTTTTTTTTTTTTTTAAATACAGGGTCTTGCTCTGTCACCCAGGCTGGAGTTGAGTGACACAATCAAGGCTCACTGCTCCCTCAACTTCCCAGAACCTAGCAATCCTCCCACCTCAGTCTCTCAAGTAGCTTGAGACTACAGGTGCACACCACTGTGCCCAGCTAATTTTTATTTTTATTTTGTAGGAGACAAGGTCTCACTGTGCTTCTCTGGCTGGTCTTGCACTGTTGGCCTCAAGTGATCATTCCACCTCAGCCTCCCAAAAAGCTAGGATAACAGGTGTCAGCCACCATGCCCCGACTGCTATGTTGAAAGGACTCCACTAAAGGGGCTTCCCATCTGGGTGAGGAGTATGCCCCCTCCAAATGTCCCCAAGAGAGCCCACACTTAGAGGTCTACGGGACAGAGTCATTTGATGCTGTGGCAAGAACTATCAACAGTACCCTGTAGGTGAAGAAATCTTTCCTGTTGTCCTTCCTCCCTCCTCCTTGCCCCATCTCCACTTGATAGAACATTGTGTGAGGTCAAAGTGGAACATGAGTTAAAGCAGAGACCATACTTCATTGATCCCACTACAGATTCCAGAACTGTGTCTTAGGCACTGAAAAGGAAGGAGGACAGAAGCTGTGAATTGGAGATGAGGCTGAAGTTTGCCTTATATTGAACTGGACTTTTATAACTTATTATTATTATTACTTCGTCTGAAGATATAATTTTATATTGTTTTATTTATTTTATTTTTTAATAATTTCAACTTTTATTTTAAATTCGGGGAGTGCATGTGCAGGTTTGTTATAGGGAGAGATGGTGTGATGCTGAGATTTGGGGTACGAATATTCCCATCACCCAGGTAGTAAGCATAAAGGTAATTTTCAACCAGTAATTTTCAACCCTTGACCCCATTTTTCCTCCCCACTTTTGGAGTTCCCACTGTCTATTGTTGCCATCTTTACATCCATTAGTACCCAGTGTTTAGCTCCCATTTATAAGTGAGAATGTGCAGTATTTGGTTTTCGGTTCCTGCATTAGTTCGCTTAGGATAATGACCTCCAACTGCATACATGTTGCTGCAAAATATATATATTCCATATATATAAAGTATATATGTATAAAGTATATATATATACACACACACATATATACTTTTTTTTTTTTTTTTTTTGAGACAGAGTCTTGCTCAGTCGCCCAGGCTGGAGTGCAGTGGCCGGATCTCGGCTCACTGCAAGCTCCGCCTCCCGGGTTTACGCCATTCTCCTGCCTCAGCCTCCGGAGTAGCTGGGAGTACAGGCGCCCGCCACCACGCCCGGCTAGTTTTTTGTATTTTTTTAGTAGAGACGGGGTTTCACAGTGTTAGCCAGGATGGTCTCGATCTCGTGACCTCGTGATCCGCCCGTCTCTGCCTCCCAAAGTGCTGGGATTACGGGCTTGAGCCACCGCACCCGGCCTATATATATACTTTATAAGTTCTTGGATACATGTGCAAAACGTGCAGGTTTGTTACATAGGTATACACACGCCATGGTAGTTTGCTGCACCCATCAACCCGTCATCTACATTAGGTATTTCTCCTAATGCTATCCCTCCCCTAGCCTCCCACCTGGCCGCAACAGCCCCTGGTGTGTGATGTTCCCCTCCCTGTGTCCATGTGTTCTCATTGTTCAACTCCCACTTGTAAATGAGAACATGTGGTGTTTGGTTTTCTATTCCTGTGTTAATTTGCTGAGCATGATGGTTTCCAGCTTCATCCATGTCCCTGCAAAGGACACGAACTCATCCTTTCTTATGGCTGCATAGTATTTCATGGTATACATGTGCCACATTTTCTTTATCTAGTCTATCATTGATGGGCATTTGTGTTGTTTCCAAGTCTTTGCTATTATGAATAGTACCACAACAAACATACATGTGGATGTGTCTTTATAGTAGAATGATTTATAATACTTTGGGTATATACTCAGTAGTGGGATTGCTGGATCAAATGGTATTTCTGGTTCTAGATCCCTGAGGAATTGACACATTGTCTTCCACAATGGTTGAACTAATTTACACTCCCACCAACAGGGTAAAAGCGTTCCTATTTCTCCACATCCTTTCCAGCATCTGTTGTTTCCTGACTTTTTAATGATCGCCATTCTAACTGGCGTGCAAATGGCATCTCATTGTGGTTTTGATTTGCATATCTCTAATGACCAGTGATGATGAGCTTTTTTTCATATGTTCGTTGGCCACATAAATGTCTACTTTTGAGAAGTGTCTGTTCATATCCTTGGCCCACTTTTTGTTGGGGTTGTTTTTTCATGTAAATTTGTTTAAGTCCCTTGTAGATTCTGGATATTAGCCCTTTGTCAGATGGATAGATTGCAAAAATTTTCTCCCATTCTGTACGTTGCCTGTTCAGTCTGATGACAGTTTCTTCCACTGTGCAGAAGCTCTTTAGTTTAATTAGATCTCATTGGTCAATTTTGGCTTTTGTTGCCACTGCTTTTGGTGTTTTAGTTATGAAGTCTTTGTCCATGCCTATGTCCTGAATGGTATTGCCTAGGTTTTCTTCTAGGGTTTTTATGGTTTTAGGTCTGACATTTAAGTCTTTAATCAGTCTTAAGTTAATTTTTGTATAAGGTGTAATGAAGGAATAGTTTCAGTTTTCTGCCTATGACTAGCCAGTTTTCCCAACACCATTTATTAAGTAGGGAATCCTTTCACCATTGCTTGTTTTTGTCAGGTTAGTCAAAGATCAGATGGTTGTAGATGTGTGGCATTATTTCTGAGGCCTCTGATCTGTTCCATTGGTCTATATATCTGTTTTGATACCAGTACCATGCTGTTTTGGTTACTGCAGCCTTGTAGCATGGTTTGAAGTCAGGTAGTGTGACACCTCCAGCTTTGTTCTTTTTGCTTAGGATTGTCTTGGCTATACAGGCTCTTTTTCGGTTCCATATGAAATTTAAAGTAGTTTTTTCTAATTCTGTGAAGAAAACCAATGGTAGCTTGATTAGGATAGCATTGAATCTATAAATTACTTTGGACAGTATGACCATTTTTATGATATTGATTCTTCCTATCCATGAGTATGGAATGTTTTTCCATTTGTGTGTGTTCTCTCTTGTTTCCTTGAGCAGTGGTTCATAGCTCTCCTTGAAGAGGCCCTTTACATCCCTTGTAAGTTGTATTCCTAGGTATTTTATTCTCTTTGTAGCAATTGTGAATGGGAGTTCACTCATGATTTGGCTCTCTGTTTGTCTGTTATTGGTGTATATGAATGCCTGTGATTTTTGTACATTGATTTTGTATCCTGAGACTTTGCTGAAGTTGCTTATCAGCTTAAGGAGATTTTGGGCTGAGATTATGGGGTTTTCTAAATATACAATCATGTCATCTGCAAACAGAGACAATTTAACTTCCTCTCTTCCTGTTTGAATACCCTTTATTTCTTTCTCTTGCCTGATTTCCCTGGCCAGAACTTCCAATACTCTGTTGAATAGGAGTGGTGAGAGAGGGCATTCTTGTCTTGTGCCATTTTCAAAGGGAATGCTTCCATCTTTTGCCCATACATATTGGCTGTGGATTTGTCATAAATAGCTCTTATTATTTTGAGACACATTCCATCAATACCTAGTTTATTGAGAGTTTTTAGCATGAAGGGGTGTCACATTTTATAGAAGAATTTTTCTGCATCTATTGAGATAATCATGTGGTTTTTGTCATTGGTTCTGTTTATGTGATGGATTACGTTTATAGATTTGTTTATGTTGAACCAGCCTTGCATCCCAGGTATGAAGCCAACTTGATCGTGGTGGATAAGCTTTTTGATGTGCTTGTGGATTCGATTTGACAGTATTTTATTGAAGATTTTTGCATTGATGTTCATCAGGGATATTGGCCTGAAATTTTCTTTTTTTGTTATGTCTCTGCCAGGTTTTGGTATCAGGATGATGCTGGCCTCATAAAATGAGTTAGGAAGGAGTCTCTCTTTTTCTACTGTTTGGAATATTTTCAGAAGGAATGGTACCAGCTCTTCTTCTTACCTCTGGTAAAATTCAGCTGTGAATCAATCTGGTCCTGGGCTTTTTTTGGATTGGTAGGCTATTAATTACTGCTTCAGTTTCAGAACTTCTTAGGCATCTATTCACGGATGCAACTTCTTCCTGGTTTAGTCTTGGGAGGGTGTATGTGACCAGGAATTTATCCATTTCTTCTAGATTTTCTAGTTTATTTGCAAAGAGGTGTTTATAGTATTCTCTAATGGTAGCTTGTATTTCTGCGGGATCAGTGGTGATATCCCCTTATCATTTTTTATTATGTCTATTTGATTCTTCTCTCTTTTCTTCTTTATTATTCTGGCAGTCTATCTATTTTCAAAAAATCAGCTCCTGGATTCATTAATTTTTGAAGGGTTTTTCGTGTATCTATCTCCTTCAGTTCTGCTCTGATCTTAGTTATTTCTTTTCTCCTGCTAGCCTTGGAATTTGTTTGCTCTTTCTTCTCTGATTCTTTTAATTGTGATGTTAAGGTGTCAATTTTAGACCTTTTCCGCTTTCACCTCTGGGCATTTAGTGCTATAAATTTTCCTCTAAACACGGTTTAGCTGTGTCCCAGAGATTCTGGTACATTGTGTCTTTGTTCTCATTGGTTTCAAAGAACTTACTTCTTTCTGCCTAAATTTTGTTATTTAACCAGTAGTCATTCAGGAGCAGGTTACCATGTAGGTTACAGTTACCATGTAGTTGTGTGGTTTTGAGTGAGTTTCTTAATCCTGAGTTCTAATTTGATTGCACTATGGTCTGAGAGACTGTTTGGTATGATTTCCATTCTTTCACATTTGCTGAGGAGTGTTTTACTTCCAATTATGTGGGCAATTTTACAATAAGTGTGATGTGGTGCTGAGAAGAATGTATATTCTGTTGATTTGGGGTGGAGAGTTCTGTAGATATCTATTAGGCCCACTTGGTCCAGAGCTGAGTTCAAGTCCTGAATATCCTTATTAATTTTCTGTCTCATTGATCTGTCTAATATTGACAGTGGGGTGTTAAAGTCTCCAACTATTATTGTGTGGGAGTCTAAGTCTCTTTGTAGGTCTCTAAGAACTTGCTTTATGAAACAGGGTGCATATATATTTAGGATAGTTAGTTCTTCTTGTTGCATTGACCCCTTTATCATTATGTAATGCCCTTCTTTGTCTCTTTTGTCTTTGTTGGTTTAAAGGCTGTTTTATCAGAGACTAGGATTGCAAACCCTGATTTTTTTTTTTTTTTTTTTTTTTTTTTTTTTTTTTTTTTTTTTTTTAAATTTTTTTTCCTCACTTTTTTTTTTGCTTTTTGTTT
>NC_037677.1:22358531-22455835 GCF_003255815.1 Theropithecus gelada
TTTTTTTTTTTTTTTTTTTTTTTTTTTTTTGCTTTCCATTTACTTGGTAAATATTCCTGCATCACTTTATTTTGAGCCTATGTGTGTCTTTGCACATGAGATGGGTCTCCTGAATATAGCACACCCATGGGTCTTGACTCTTTATCCAATTTGCCAGTCTGTGTCTTTTAATTGGGGCTTTTAGCCCATTTACATTTAAGGTTAATATTGTTATGTGTGAATTTGATCTTGTCATTGTGATGCTAGCTAGTTATTTTTCCCATTAGGTGATGCAGTTTCTTCATAGTATTGATAGTCTTTACAATTTGGTATGTTTCTACAGTGGCTAGTACCAGTTTTTCCTTTCCATATTCAGTGCTTCCTTCAGGAGCTCTTGTAAGGCAAGCCTTTCAGTGATGAAATCTCTCAGGATTTGCTTGTCTGTAAAGGATTTTATTTCTCCTTCGCTTATGAAGCTTAGTTTGGCTGGATATGAAATTCTGGGTTGAAAATTCTTTTCTTAAAGAATGTTGAATATTGACCCCCACTCTATTTTGTCTTGTAGGGTTTCTGCAGAGAGATCTGCTGTTAGTCTGATGGGCTTCCCTTTGTGGGTAACCTGACCTTTCTCTCTGGCTCCTTTTAACAATTTTTCCTTAATTTCAACCTTGGTGAATCTGACAATTATGTGTCTTGGGATTGCTCTTCTTGAACAGTACCTTTGTCGTGTTCTCTGTATTTCCTGAATTTGAATGTTGGCCTGTCTTGCCAGGTTGGGGAAGTTCTCCTGGATAATATCCTGAAGAGTGTTTTCCAACTTGGTTCCATTCTCCCCATCACTTTCAGGTACACTAATCAAATGTAGGTTTGGTGTTTTTACATAGTCCCACATTTCTCGGAGGCTTTGTTCATTCCTTTTCTTTTTTTTCTCTAATCTCATCTTCATGCTTTATTTCATTAAGTTGATCTTCAATCTCTGATCTCCTTTCTTCCACTTGATCAATTTGGCTATTGATACTTGTGTATCCTTCACGAAGTTCTCGTGCTGTATTTTTCAGCTCCATCAGGTCATTCGTGCTCTTCTCTAAAGTGGTTATTCTAGTTAGCAATTCCTCTAACTTTTTTTTCAAGGTTCTTAGCTTCCTTGCATTGGGTTAGAACATGCTCCTTTAGCTCAGAGGAGTTTGTTATTACTCACCTTCTGAAGCATACTTCTGTCAATTCATCAAACTCATTCTCCATCCAGTTTTGTTCCCTTGCTGGTAAGGAGGTGTGATCCTTTGGAGGAGAAGAGACATTCTAGTTTTGGGAATTTTCATTATTTTTGTGCTGGTTTTTCCTCATCTTCTTGGATTTATCTACCTTTGTTCTTTCATGCTGGTGATCTTCAGATGGGGTTGTTATGTGGACGTCCTTTTTGTGGATGTTGATGCTATTCCTTTCTGTTTGTTAGTTTTCCTTGTAACAGTCAGGGCCCTCTGCTGCAGGTCTGCTGGAGTTTGCTGGAGGTCCACTCCAGACACTGTTTGCCTGGGTATCACCAGCAGAGGCTGCAGAACAGCAAAGACTGCTGCCTGTTCTCTCCTCTGCAAGCTTTGTCCCAGAGGGGCACCTGCCAGATGCCAGCTGGAGCTTTCCTGTATGAGGTGTCTGTCAACCCCTGATGGGAGGTATTGCCCTGTCAGAAGGCACGGGGGTCAGGGACCCACTTGAGGAGGCAGTCTGTCCTTTAGCAGTGCTTGAGCACTGTGCTAGGAAATTCACTGCTGTCATCAGAGCTAGAAGGCAGGAATGTTTAAGTCTGCTGAAGCTACACCCACAGCCCTTCCTTCCCCCAGGTGCTCTGTCCCAGGGAGATGGGAGTTTTATCTATAAGCCCCTGACTAGGGCTGCTGCCTTCTTTCAGAGATGCCCTGCCCAGAGAGGAGGAATCTATAGAGGCAATCTTGCTACAGTGGCTTTGCAGACCTTCAGTGGGCTCTGCCCATTTCTGACTTCCTGGTGGCTTTGTTTATACTGTGAGGTGAAAACCACCTACTCAAGTCTCAGTAATGGTGGATGCTCTTCCCCTCATCAAGCTCAAGCATCCCAGGTCGACTTCAGACTGCTGTGCTGGCACTGAGAATTTCAAGCCAGTGGATCTTAGCTTGCTGGGCTCCGTTGGGGTGGTATCCACTGAGCTAGACCACTTGGCTCCCTGGCTTCAGCCCTCTTTCCAGGGGAGTGAACAGTTCTGTCTCACTGGTATTCTGGTGTCACTGGGGTATTAAAAAAAAAAAAAAAACTCCTGTGGCTAGCTCAGTGCCTGCCCAAATGGCCACCCAGTTTTGTGCTTTAAACCCAGGGCCCTGGTGGTGTAGGCACCCGAGGGAATCTCCTGGTCTGTGGGTTTCAAAGACCATGGGAAAAGTGTAGTATCTGGGCTGGAATGCACTATTGCTCACAGCACAGTCCCTCACGGCTTCCCTTGGCTAGGGGAGGGAGTTCCCTGACCCTTTGTGCTTCCCAGGTGAGGTGATGCCCCACCCTGCTTTGGCTCGCCCTCCATGGACTGCCCCCACTGTCTAACCAATCCCAATGAGATGAGCCAGGTACCTCAGTTGGAAATGCAGAAATCACCTGCCTTCTGCATTGATCTTGCTGGTAGCTGCAGACTGGAGCTGTTCTTATTCGGCCATATTTGTGCCACATTTTCTTTATCCAATCCACCACTGATGGGCACCTAGGTTGATTGTGACTAGTGTTGCAATGAACATTTGAGTGCCAGTGTCTTTTTGGTAGATTTCTTTTCCTTTGGGTGTATATCCAGTAACGGCATTGTAAGATCAAATGGTAGTTCTGTTTTAAGTTCTTTGAGAAATCTCCAAACTGCTCTTCACAGTGGCTGGACTAATTTACATTCCCGCCAACAGGAACTGGACTTTTAAAATCTGAAAATGTGACACTTCTCGTGGCCAAAAGTGAGCCAAAGATCATGGAATCTGACAAGGATGTCATCAGTGAGCAGGGAGAGAGGGACTAGAAAGAGCTTGCTTAAAGGCACTCACGGATCAGCAAAAAAAAAAAATATATATATATATATATATTGATTTACCCCACTCTGTCTAACCCATTAAATAAGTCAGTTACACGGAATATATTTCACATTAGTTTTTTGTTTTGTTTTACTTTGTAAGACTGCTTACAATATAGAACCCACCTATTTATCATAGTAACACTATGAACTAAGATGTGGTGATTTACAATAAAACTTGCAGCTCACAAACATGACACATGATACCCTTGCTCACATTCATAGCCCCAGCAACTATTCATCCATGTTAAAAGTTTGCTTTCATTCTGTTCCTTAATTTCTATACCTTTCATTTTCCTGATAGAGGCATCCAGAATTTGTAACCACAATTGACACTGATTTATTTATGGCTTGCTTTGAGCTGGATGATTTGGGCCTGAAGATCTCTAGGGCAACAGAAATGCATGATTGCAAACTTCAGTGCTAGCCAAAGCTTTAAGAGTCTCATAATTTTTTATCAACATATATCATTGTCAAATATATATAAACAGTATTTAAAACTCATGAATAGATCATCTGAGTTTACATTAACTTCCCCTTCTAGCATAGAGTTATACCTCAGCTCTCTTAAAATTTTTCTTCAAGTTTACTTTTTATGTTCAATACATGATATTATTTCACCATTCACCCAAGTAGATGCCATTTGCTCAAGGTGACATATTTGTCCCCTTTGGTGCCACACTCATATCATCTAAAAGCATCGCTGCTCCCCCAGAGAGATGCTTTCATTCGCCAAGTAATTCTTTGCACGGTTATTAAAAACAATTCTGGACATTGGGAATACATAGCAGACAAGACAGTCTCTACCTTTAAGGAACATTCATTATAGTGGGGATAGTCAGTGTAAAGCTTGACAAATAAATTGGGACATTTATTAATAAAGGTTCTCCAGAGAAAAGAGAACCAATTGTATGGGGAAGGGCAGTGGGGGAGTTAAAGATATTTATTATAAGGAATTGGTTCAAGCAATTATGGAGGCTGACAAAGTCCAAAATCTGCAGAATTGACATCCCAGTTTGAGTCCAAAGGCCAGCAGGCTGTTGCAGAACCAGTCAGAAGGCTACCAGGCAGAAGAATTATCTCTTGCCCAGGGAGGTCAGCTTGTTGTTGTATTCAGGCCTTCTACTGATTGAATAAGGCCCACTCACATTATGGAGTGCCATGTGCTTTACTCAGTCTACCAATTTAAGTGTTCATCTCGGCCAGGCACTGTGGCTCACACCTGTAATCCCAGCACTTTGGGAGGCCAAGGCAGGTAGATCACTTGAGGCCAAGAGGTTGAGACCAGCCTGGCCATCATGGTGAAACTCTGTCTCTACTAAAAATACAAAAAAATTAGCTGGGCAAGGTGGCACACATCTGTAGTCACAGCTACTCAGGAGGCTGAAGCAGGAGAATTGCTTGAACCCAGGAGGCGGGGGTTGCAGTGAGCCGAGATCATGTCAGCCTGGGTGACAGAGCAAGAGCCTGTCTTGAAAATAATAATAATAAAAACAAATAAATGTTAATTTCATCTAAAAACACCCTCACAGCAGCACCCAAAATAGTGTTTGACCAAATATCTGGGTACCCCATGGCCCAATCAAGTTAAAACACAAGATTAACCATAATAGGAGATCAAAAACAAGCAAGTTGAAAATAAAGAAGATGTTTTATGACTGTTAGGCTCAGAGGAAATAAACTCAGCAATTTTAATCTTACGGTGGTATGACAGAAAATGGAGGGGGAAGGGAAGTGACCAATTTTAGGCATGTATTTAAGTTACAGTAGTGTCCCAAACTTTAAATACTTCAGTATTCAAATGCCATCTTGTGGCTGATTACTTACATCAGGTCTTATTTATTTGGTGCCATGCACATAACATCTGTTAAAATGTTTTTTTGGAGTCAGTGGAGTTGCCTTCTTAAGGCCCCAGGGTTTTATGTCCTTATTTCACTCATATTAGTCGTAGCAATTCTGTGCCTGATGGATTCAGGATGCTAGCAGCCATGCCAGCCTCACTCAAGGTTCAGATGCCTTCTTTGATTGTAATGGATTTAATTCAAGCCCGCCATAAAATAAAATATTGATAGTCAGTGTACATAAGGATACCATAAGAGAAATATTTATACATTTAAACTAACATACAGAATCACTTTACAACCCCTATGTTTAGTACAAAAATAACATCATTATATAGAATAAACAGGACTGAATCATTTTCCAAATTCTGGGCCTCCATAAATAGTAGTATGCATTCTTGGCTCAATGTTATAATCTTTGTTGGTAACTTTATGCCATCTAATAAAAGACATATTATTAAAAGGCTTTGGGCATGACCCATAACTCATAATATATCTTGAATACATATCATCATTATTGAGTGTGGCAAATCTTTACATTCTTTTCACAGTCCCTCCCTTCCCCCTTTTTACACCTGCACTGTTCAGAAGGCCCACTGACATCATGAGACTTATTTTCTGGCTTTCTCTTTTTTTAAGAAAAAGTTTATTTGATAATAAAATCACACTAAAGAATATTTACAACATATGTAAAAGATACAGCTACAATAATATAAATAACGATTTATGTTAGTTTTCTAGTGCACATGTAGCACACTACCACAAACTTAGCTGCTTAAAACAACATCCATTTATTAGCTCACAGTTTTGTAGATCAAAAGTTCAGCATGCTGGGGGGCAGGGATTCTTCTCAAGGTATCACAAGGTGGACATCAAGGTGTCACAAGGTTGACATCAAGGTGTCAGCTGGGCTGAATTCTCATCAGAGGCTCTGGGGAAGAATCAGCTTTCAGATTCACTCTTGTTGACAGAATACGGTTCTTTGCAGTTTAGGATTTAAGTCCTCATTTCCTTGATGTGTGGTCCCCTCCAACTTCAAGCCAGCAACCGCACATCAAGTCCATCTTATGCTTTACATCTCTGACTTCCTAGTCTGCAACTAGCTGGAGAAAATGCTCTGCTTTTAAAGACTTCATGTAATTGGGTTTGGCCCACCCAGATAATCTCATTTTTATTAACTCAAACACAACTGATTAGTAGCCTTAATTACATTTGCAAAATCCCTTCTGCAATATTCCATGATATAATCACAGACATAACACTAGGGGGCAGAAATCACTGGGGCAATCTTAGAATTCTTCTTACCACACTTTGAATCCAACACCCAGGGAAAAAGATGGAAACATAATTAAAATTATAAAACCTTTAGAAGAAAGCATAGAAGAAAATGTATGTGGCCTTAGGTTAGACAAAGATTTCTTCAATAAGATATCAAAAAGCACAATCCATATTAGTGTAGACTGAGCTTCATCAAAATTTAAAACTTCTGCTCTTCAAAATACACTATTGAGAGCATAAAGATGGGTGTTAACAGGTGACACGAAATAAGAAAAAAGAGTATAAAAAGGCTACAGACTTGCAAATCGTATCTGATAAAGAACTTGTACCTAAAATACATAAAGAACTGTCAAACTTCAAAAATAAAATATCTCAATGAAAAAAACTAGTAAGATTTCAACAGACATTTCACCAAAGAAGATAAGCTGATGGCAAATAGCCACGTGAAAAGATGTTTACTATCATTGGTTATTAGGGAAATGCAAACTAAAACTACAATGGGATACCATCACTCACCTACTAAAATGGCTGAATTTAAAAGGTGAATGGGTAAAGAAACTTTGCTATGTTCACACAATGGAATACCACTCACCAATAAAAAGGAATTGCCTACTGACACATACAACAATAATTATTTTGTTAAAGCTCAAAATAACTATTCTGAGTGCAAGAAGCCAGACCAAACAAGTATATATTATTTCATTTATATAAAATTCCGGACAATGCAAACTAATCTGTAGGAACAAGAAGCATGGCAGTGGTTGCCTGGGGTGATAGAGAGGATCAGAAGGGAGGGATTAGAATGGAGCAGGAAAAACCTTTTGGGGATTGTGGCTATGTTCATTATCTCGATAGTAATGATGGTTTCATGAGTGTATACATATGTTAAAACCGATGAAATTGTTCACTTTACGTATGTGCACAATTATACCTGAATAAATCCATTGAAAATACAATAAAAAACAATTTACTCTGAATTTTATGAATTAAAAAATAAATGGAGCAAATTATTCACCGCTTTCCTGAGCACATGCAAATAGATACACATCACAGGGACATCTGTGTTTGTTTTTCTAATGAATCTCAGGTGAACACAACTGAATAAATTGAAAGCTTTGGTTTATGGTACACTGTCTTCATTGGTTCATGCATAATTCTTTTTAATTTATGTTATTTGCTTGCATATATATTTATTATAATACTGTAAACAGTCATGAGTGCCTAGCCAATTGGAGAGCCATAACTCTGATCGTCACATCACTTCATTTCATTTCCCAGCCTTCAAGCCCTGCTCCCAAATGACCAATCACCCTGAATTTTCTATTTAGCATTCTGTTAACTTCTTAGGTTATTTTTTTCCAGTGACTAAGATAGTTTTGTATGTCCTATGAACTTAAAAAGTATTTCATTCTCATAACAATATTGTTCACGATAACCAAGAGGTGAAGGCAACACAAGTGTCCATCAACAGAAAAATGGATTTTTAAAATGTGGTACCTACATGCAATATAATACTATACAGCCTTTCAAAAGAATGGGGCCAGGCGCAGTGGCTCACACCTGTAATCCTAGCACTTTGGGAGGCTGATCACTTGAGCTCAGGAGTTCAAGACCAGCCTGGGCAACATGGCGAAACCCCACCTCTACTAAAAATAAAAATAAAAGAAGGGTATTCTAACACATGTTACAGCATGAATAAACCTTGAGAACACTATGCTAAGTGAAATAAGCCACTCCAAAAAAACAAATACTATATGATTCTATTTATGTAAGGTATCTAAACTCAAATTCAATGAAACAGAATAAAACAGTTACCAGGGACTAAAGGGTAAAGGAAAAGTGGAGGCTGTTGTTTAACAGGTACAGAGTTTCAGACTGGCAACGTGAGGACGTTCTCAAGAGCTGTTTCACAACAATGGACTATATTTACTACTGAATTGGATACTTAATAATAGTAGAGATAGAATACAAAGCAGAACATGCATGAAGAAAAAAAATAATTAAGATAGTACATTTTTTGTTACATGATTTTTACCATAATAAAAAACAAATAAGCAAGCAAAACAAAGAAAGTATAATGCTAAATGTAGTCTTTTTTCACTGAACATTTCTAAATTATTATTCACATTATTGTATGTGGCTATAGTTAATTTATTTTCACAGCTGCAAAATACAAATTTTCCGTTTTCCACTTTCTTTGATTTATTTTGATGGTTTATTTTGCCTGACTCATTAACTTTCAGCATTTTTTTTTAAGTGTATGCATTCAGCCTGGCACAATGGCTCACACTTGTAATCCTGTAATCAGTACTTAGGGAAACAAAGTTTGTCAAACACGTTTTTCCTTTTGTCTCTTGTTTGGTACATTAGGAGTCTTTGCAATCTGAAGTCTTTCCTATTTCTTTAATTCTGAAGGAAGTTCTGCATTGTATCTTTAAATATTTTCTTTTCTCCATCATTATTTTTCTCTCCTTCTGGTATCATTTTTCTGTAAAAGTTAGCACCTCTACTTCTATTCTCCATCTCTCTTAACTTTTCTTTTGTATTTTCTATTTCTTTGTCTTCTCTTATTTTCTTCTTGGGATTGTTTTTCCATCTGTTCTAGCTCGTCAGCTGGTCTTCACCTGTATCCATTCTGCTATTTATACCATCTTCTATGTTTCTTATTTTAATTATCTAATTTTTCATACCTAATATTTGTCCTAGGTTCCTTTTATGTTTTTGTGTTTCTGTTCCACATTGAAAATTTCCCTTTCTCCTCTGATGTAGTTTAGATATTTGTCCTCTCCAAATCTTAAGTTGAAATGTGATTCCAAATATTGTCCAGTATGTCCATGTTTTGTCCATTATGTCTTTTAATATATATAGTAAGTTTATTTAAATATTTTCATCCATGTGTTCTAATACTTCCAGGGATCTTTGGTTTGTTGTTTTTCTTTCAAGATAATTAAGTTCCATAAATATTTCATTATTTTGGCTAATGAAATCATTCTCTCCCAGGGATATCATATAGGGTATACTGAGAAAGGGCTCACACGCCTGCAGAAGCCCACACTTAGATCTATCATTCCAAACGACTGCAAGGAGTGAACAGGCATGAGCCTTAGGGTAGAAAGTCTCAGGCATCATAAAACCAAAATTAATCATCCTCCTGTGTCACTAAGCAACACCTTCAGATCAAGACTTGCATGTTAGAATCACTTGGCAAGCTCTGAAAACGATGATGCTGAGGTCAACAGCCCAGGTCAGTTACATCAGAATCTCTAGGGGTGGGAGCCGGTAAGAATGATGGCAGTATAACAGTGGGAAGTGGGAGAGTGTGGCTTCCAGGGCTACACAGTCTCCAGATTTTTCCCCAACTCCTCACCTGATAGGTGTGTGTACCACCTTTGGGTCTTTGTCACTGGTTTCTGCAGGAAGCAGTTATCAATAATAATTACACGGCAAAGAATGATTGGCAAGAGCTGAATTTTTCAAACTTTTCTTTAAATCTCTTTATAGCAGCACCAGACACCCTCTGCCTCAGACCTCAGCCACTACGCACCCATCCACAAACCATAACCACCACCTCATTTCAAAACTTTCTTCCATTTCCACAGGAATTTCTCTTTTATGGATGTTGTTTGTATTCTCTAGCATTTATGTTTTTCTCTATATGATTTTTCCAGTGAATTTTTGAGAAAGGAGCCTGCCCAAATCAGGAGGAACTATCTCTCATCTATTTTAAAGTCACAAGTTTACATTCCCAATAAACAAATATTTTTGAAACCTCCAAGCATTTATATTAAATAATTAGCTCCCGATGAGTCCACATCTATGCACATGTAATTAACAATTTCCCTTTCAGAAGGCATGCTTCCATTTTGGAAAAGGAAAAGGTTTGCTTCATAGTCAAAATACCTGTAATTAAAACAAAATTTAAACTGACCAATATCTCTCATTCTTGACATCTGTAAGAAATTTTTTACTCTCATCAAGTATATTTCTATCCTACTCTGGGTCCCAGTATCTTTCATCATCATCCTTTTTGATAGAAGTGAAAAGAGGATGTCTTTGTCATTGATATGCTTCATTCTTCACCATTGTCCCAAATCCCACGAGGTTTTAAAAATAGCATAGGTCTTAGAAATTTACTCTATATAGTCCTTATCTTTCTCTAGTCAACTTAGAATGTTTAGCATGTGGGAAAATTTCCCTTTTCTCTCTAATAGAATTCAGATATTAATAATATTACTGTTTTTCCCCTCCAAATCTTATGTTGAAATGTGATCCCAAATGTGGGAGGTGGGGCTTAGTGGGAGGTCATGAGGCAGATCCCTCATGAATGACTTGGTGCCCTCCCCACAGTCGTAAGTTCACGTGAGATATGGTTGTTAAAGGTTCTGGAACCTCTTGCACCCTCTGTCTTGCCTCCTCTCGCATGGTGTGCCACACCTGACTCCTCTTGCCTTCCATCATGACTGTAAGCGTCCTGAGGCCCGCATTAGAAACTGATACAGGCACCACGCTTCTTTCGCAGCCTGCAGAATCATGAGCCAAATAAGCCTATTTTCCTTATAAAATTACCCAGTCTCTGCTATCTCTTTATAGCAGTGCAAAGTGGACTCATATGTCCTTTATAAAACTAATTGCCTCTAAAATCTCCTGCTCCTTTGAAATCATGCATGGGTTGACTAAAAAGCCATATGCTATTCTCTTCCAGACATTTGTAGTCTATGCTTCTATGCTGCAGAAGAAATTACTACAAACATGGGAGCTTGAATCAGCACACAATTATTACCTCAGAGTTTCTGCAGGTCACACATCTGGCCACGGCATAGCTCAGTCCTCCTCAGAAGGTCTTACAAGGCTACATTCAAGGTGTTGGCCAGGACTGGCTCTCAACTGGAGGCTCAGCTAGGGAAGGATTTGCTTCCCAGTTCCTTTTGGCAGCAATGAGTTCCATGTGGCTTTAGGAGTTCTGGCAGCTTGCTCCTTCACAACCAGCAAGGGAGAGAGAACGTCAGTGGAGCCAGTCAGCTAGCAATACACAGTCATATAACATCACATAATCATGGAAATGACGTGCCATTCCATTTGCCATATTCTGTTGTTTAGGAGCAAGTCATGGGTCTGGTATATACCTAAGAAGAAAACAATTACACAAAGGCCTGAATACCAGGAGGAAGGGGTTGTGCGACCACCTTAAAGTTTATTTGCCACACCACTACTACGTCAATCTCATAAAATTTCATCTCCCCCAAGCCAATGGACCTGCCTCCCGGACCTCCTGATGTTTGGTAGAAGATGGCTCTCAGCAGGCTAGAAACATCTGCGGATTTTCATTCAATAACTGACAAGGAGCGACTGCTTTCTACTTTAATTTCAATAACTGACAAGGAGCGACTGCTTTCTACTTTAATTATAATTCACCACAAATTAAATGTCCAGGGATTATTAGGATTTAAGTTCGGATGCATGCAATGGAGACATGAAATAAACTGACTTACACCAAACCGAGTTTAATTCCTTTCTTGCAGAAGAGTCCAGAGTTAAGCCGTTCAAGGGGCTCTATTCCTCAGAGTTACCAAGGACCGTGGCTGTTTCTATCTTGTTCTGCTATCCATACAGCATTGTCCTCATGACGTGGTCCAAGACGGCTTGCTGTCAGGTTCATCTTTTAGTAAGATACAGGAAGGGAGGAAGGCACATACTGGAAATTGTGTGCACTACTTCCCCTTGAATCTTTTTTGACAAAAATCACTTATGCAGAAGTACCTACCAAGGGAGACTAAACCACTAAACCATGTAGACTTTATTCTGAGTAGTCATGTCTTTGGCCAAAAGATCAGAGATTCTCTCACCAAGGGAAAATAAATCAGGAGAAATAGAAACCAGAAGACAACCAGGATTAGTGAACTCCACGAAAGTGATTATTTTTTATTTTATTTTATTTATTTATTTATTTTGTACAGATGGGGTCTCACTGTTGCCAGGTTGGTCTTGAATTCCTGGCCTCAAGTAATCTTCCTGCCTTGGCCTTCCAAAGTGCTGGGATTCCAGGTGGCAGCCACCACATTCTGCTTGATGTGAATCTTTTTTTTTTTTTTTTTTGAGACGGAGTTTTGCTCTTATTGCCCAGGCTGGTGCGCAATGACACAATCTCGCCTCACTGCAACCTCTACCTCCCAGGTTCAAGCGATTCTCTTACTTCAAACTCCCAAGTAGCTGGGATTACAGGCATGTGCCACCATGCCCAGCTAATTTTGTATTTTCAGTAGAGACAGAGTTTCACCATGTTGGCCAGGCTGGTCTCGAACTCCTGACGTCACATAATCTGCAGGCCTCTCCTCCCGTAGTGCTGGGATTATAGAAGTGAGCCACCGTGCCTGGCCCTAATGTGAATCTTAACTCCACTTAGGAATCATTTTTCTCCCAGTTTTCCCCTCAGTTAGCTAAAAGAAATCCTTTTATTGAAATATCCCCAGACCTACTACATGGTCCAATCAAATTGTGCTCCCTAAAATGAAGTATTTTAATAACAAAATAAAATATTTTATTTTAAAATAAAAATTTTAAAGGCATTCATTTATTGGACAAGAGGGTCAAAGGAAAAAGCAAACTGTGTGCCACGGTGCTGATCGCAGTTTAATATTTCGGGTTTTCCCACACCCTTTTGGCGTCAGAATTAGGACCTGCCCTTCCCACGTCTCTCCCCTCCATTGCGCTTTAATTGGAAATAGGGATTTACTTCTCTTTGGTTATTCTGTCACCTACAGAGAATAGGACTGGGACCTGTTTTGAGAAGCAAAATAAAATAATATTATGAATTGAAATGCTTTTGTGGTCCACTTAGCAGTGATTGGGCAAGAATTTCATCTTAATTTTTTTGTAGTGCTTATCATTTGAGTGCATTTTGGACACATGTTACATTTGCCTGGTTCTCCAGGTGACATAATGACAAATTCCTGAATGCTTGATTCTTGGTTTCTCTATGCACCTGCAGAGGAGCCCTAAAGTCATATGGGAATATAGACGTGTAACATAACAAAGGTATTGAGATATAACCCTAAAGGTTGATAGTAGTTTGCTCTGAGTAGAGGGATGGGGCAGAACTGGAATAAGTGGAGAAGGTCTCATGTGGAAGGCTAAATAATGCCCCCCACAAGAATGTCCACATTCCAATTCCCAGAGCCTGTGAATATATTATCTTATATGGCAAAAGTGACTTTATAGGTATGATTAAGCTAAGGATCTTGAGCTGGGGAGACTCTTCGAGTGGGCCTTAAATGTAATCACAAGGATCCTCATAAGAGGTAGGCAGAGGGAGATTTTACATGGAAGATAAAGTGAGGTGGTGACACTGAGATCAGAGGTAGGAGAGGTGATGTGATGTGATGTGACTACAAGCCAAGGAATGACGATATCCCCCAAAAGATGAAAAAGATAAGGAAATGGATTCTCCCCAAAGCCCCCAGTGAGTGCTGCCCGACCGACTTTGATTTTGGCCCAGGGACATCCATTAAAGACCAATGGTCTTCAGACTTGTAAAAGAATGAATCCAAGTTGCTTTAAGCCACCAAATTTATGGTAATTTATACGGTGACTAAAGAAGCCACCAGATAATTAAAAAATGGTAGAAAAGAAGCATTTTTTTCCTTCTATCACTGCCTCTTATAGACTTTAGCTTCTCCATGATCTCCATCAACAGGGAACTAATATAGTTTAACTTTTTACCTTGATCCCTCCTAAATGTTTGAGTTTTTTTATAATAAGTATATATGATTTTTATAATTACAAAGTAATAAAGAGGAAAAATGATAATTTCTGATCATTAAAATGAATTTTTTACCTTGTGAATTTTTTAAACATGTGTATTACATGTCCAAAAATAATTTTAAAATGACCTGAAAGATGCATATTTACATTGTTGTCTCTTGATCATTCCATAGTCTGAATTGTACAGGGGGATGTGAGTATCATGGGGGCCAACCAGCCCTGGAATTTTTCCTTTGGCAACTTTATGTCTGTTTTTGATGTTATTGTATGTTTTTCACTTGTTTGGTTTCCTGTAGTGATGTTCCTGGTGCCATTACAGCATGCTGGTGGTGTGTGATGGTCTACTAAGAAGAGAGGACTATGATTTCAGTTGTTTCTCTGTATTAACCAGCCACCAAGAATTTCAATGACTTTTTAAAACCAGGGCCAGGCATGGTGGCTCATGCCTATAATTCCAGCACTTTGGGAGGCTGAGGCAGGAGGATCAGTTGAGGCCAGGAGTTTAAGACCAGCCTGGGTAACGTAGCAAGACCTTGTCTCTTTAAAAATGTTTTAAATTAGCTGGGCCTGAGGGTGCATGCCTGTAGTCCTAGATACTCAGGAGGCCGAGGTGGGACGATTGCTTGAGCCCAGGAGTTCCAGGCTGCATGAGCTATGATTGTGCCACTACACTCCGGCATAAGCAATAGAGCAAGACCTTGTTCATAAAAAATAAAAATAATGAAAAGTTTCAGAGTAAAAAAGATAAAGAAGATTGTAGTGAACGTAGGCTTTCATTTGATAAGGGTATTCATGGCTTTCCTCCTAGTTTTCCCCTTTGCTGCTGCTAGTTCAAAGGTCTAGAAACAGCCCCAAGTAAATCTCATCTAGTTTCTTTCCTGGTCTATTTCTTATCTTATACAACTCAGCCCCTGAAGATTGGGGACATGCCCTAGTACTAAAGAGCTCATGCTTCAAAGAAGTCACCAGCTCATAGAAAAATGGTAGAAAAGAAGCATTTGTTTTTCCTTCTACCGCTGCCTCTTACACACTTTAGCTTCTCCATGATCTCCAGCAGGAAGACAGGACCGCAGTATGTGAGACTCCCCAGTGATCCATGGATGCTTCCAGATGCATCCTTTGCAGTGTTGCTCCCCTCCCTCATCACCAGAATGTCTTTTTCTTACTTCCAAAAATACTGCCCTGCTTTCTTAGAAAGGAAAAGACCCATGACTCTCCCATCTTCCTTCACTTCGTCCCGACTGTAACGTATGCAGCAGGAATTCTGTAACGTTTGTACAGTCCAGTTGGCATTGTTCCCAATTTAAAGACTTATCTAATTTTGTCTCCCAGATAGTATTTATTTGATCTTTCTTTTGAGGGCATTTTGGGGTGACAAACCAGGAATCAGTAATATGTAAGCTTACTCTTATACTTTCATATTCCTTAGTTACCTAAACTCTCTAACTTTTATTAAATGAATCTATATTATTTGTATAATTTTAAAGTAAATTTTACTTAAATGTACTTAAAAATAAATATTATTAAATTTCATTTAATAGTACTTTCCAATCAATGAATTCCTACAGTAAATATTTGAACTTATAAAATAATCCAGATGATTTTAGCTAAGCTCTAATTATCAGTTTAAATAGAGCCTCCTTTGTTCCTTTTACTGTTATTATGATGACTATATCAGTGAAGCAGAATGCACCTCTGCTCAGGAAAATTTAGGTGAAAACGATAAAATTAATACGTTTTTAATTCTACCCTGAGGTATTCTCCTTGAGTCTTTTCAATCCAGACTATTATAAACAGGAAAAACATCAGCATTTAGATTAACAGCTGGATTTTGTTTAAAATATTTTCTTAATTATAATCTATTTAATTTTTTGCAGTCTAAGGGATTTTTGATGTTATTGTTATTGGAAAAAATCTCTTACTTGTGTTTCTTATATGACAATCTTGTGTTTCTGGAATACAGAGATGAAAAATATGGTGGCAATTGCTCTGAAAAGTTTGTCTTCTTACTTGGCTCTTTCAAATTTTGCACCCAAGCAATAATTCGCTTTAGGGGTCAGACCTGAAAAACATATCAAATCTCACCAAATCATGTAGAAATAGAAGTTCCCAAAACTGGAAGAAACCTAATGAACCTTGGGGAAATGTCACAAAAAGCAAGTAAATATGCTTGGGTGTTTACTTCCTCCTGAAACTTAGAAAGACTTTTAGCAGCATAAAAGTTACATGAACTCAGGATTCTGGTTTTTCTCACTTTTCTCCATTTTGGGAGACTGGAGACAAAGTGCAGTTAGACTCAGCATAGCAATAACTCTCAGGCAGCCAAGGTGGAGCTTCACCATTTCAACAGAGACCAATTTTGATGTTAGCACAATGCCACACATTTAGCACCGGATTGCTCCTGAAGGACCCGAGAGACCCCCCAAATACTGTGAGTGCCCAAACTGCAGAAGAGGGAAAGGGAGACCCGCCTCTCCTAAACACACATCCCCACTTGGAAAAGGGTCTAGTCTGTGGGAGAAGTTCCCAACCGACTTGGAGCTGAGTCAGTTTAGAGAGCCCAGCAAAATACAGGTGCAGAGGAAGCAGCAGGAAAGGCGCTGGGAGCTCACTGAGTCCTCAAGCAGGCCATTCCTGCCTGGCACCACAGGGACCCTTCGGGAGGGTGGTCAGAGGTGCAGGGGAAAATGCCACAGTGAAAAGGAAGTCTCCAGCTGAACTTTGTAACAATTTGAACGGGACAAGAAGCCTCCTGGCCAGAACTCGGGGGAGGGTACGAATCCAGCGTGCAGACTCCACAGGTGCGAGAAGAACCAAAGCCCTGTTCTTTTGCAGCTTGGAGGTGGGCAGCTGGGGGCAAGTTCTCAAGCCTGGCTCACCCACTGCCTGGAAACAGACTCCAGGCTGTTGGGGGTGCACAGTGGGAGTGAGACTGGCCCTTCAGATTGCACGGGAGCTGGGTGAGGCCTGTGACTGCTGGCTTTCCCCACTTCCCTGACAACCTCCATGACTCAGCAGAGGCAGCCATAATCCTCCTAGGTACGCAACTCCATTGACCTGGAAACTTCACTCCCATTCCCCACAGCAGCCACAGCAAGACCTGCCCAAGAAGAGTCTGAACTCAGACACGCCTGACCCTGCCCCCACCTGATGGGCCTTCTCTATCCACCCTCATAGCTGAAGACAATGGGCATAAGCTCTTGGGAGCTCTAGGGCCCCACCCACCGCCAGTTCCTCTCCATACTACTACAGCTGATGGTCTCTGGAAAGCACCACCTCCTAGCAGGAGGCCAACCAACACAAAAATAGAACATTAAACCACCAAAGCTAAGAATCCTCACAGAGTCCATTTCACCCCCTGCCACCTCCACTGGAACAGGTGGTGGTATCCACGACCGAGAGACCCATACAGTTCACATTACAGGACTCTGTGCAGACAACCCCTAGTACCAGCCTGGAACTGGAGAGACTTGCTGGGTGGCTAGACCCAGAAGAGAGATAACAATCACTGCAGTTCAGCTCACAGGAAGCCACATCTCTAAGAAAAGGGGAAGAGTAGTACATCAAGGGAACACTCTGTGGGACAAAAGAATCTGAATACAGCCTTCAGCCCTAGACCTTCCCTCTGACAGAACCTATCCAAATGAGAAGGTACCAGAAAACCAACCCTGGTAATATGACAAAACAAGGCTCTTTAACAGCCCCCACAAAATATCACACTAGCTCACCAGCAATGGATCCAAACCAAGAAGAAATCCCTGATTTACCTGAAAAAGAATTCAAGAGGTTAGTTATTAAGCTAATCAGGTAGGCATCAGAGAAAGGCAAAACCCAATGCAAGGAAATCCAAAAAATGATACAAGAAGTGAAGGGAGAAATATTCAAGGAAATAGATAGCATGAAGAAAAAACAATCAAAACTTCAGGAAACACCGGACACACTTATAGAAATGCAAAATGCCCTGGAAAGCCTCAGCAATAGAATTGAACAAGTAGAAGAAGAAATTCAGAGCCCAAAGAAAAGGTCTTCGAATTGACCCAATCCAACAAAGATAAAGAAAGAAGAATAAGAAAATATGAACGAAGCCTCCAGGAAGTCTGGGATCATGTTAAACAACCAAACCTAAGAATAATCAGTGTTCCTGAGGAAGAAGAGAAATCTAAAAGCTTGGAAAACATATTTGGGGGAATAATTGAGGAAAACTTCCCTGGCTTCGCTAGAGATCTAGACATCCAAATACAAGAAGCACAAACAACACCTGGGAAATTCATTGCAAGAAGATCATCGCCTAGACACATTGTCATCAGGTTTTCTTAGTTAAGACGAAGGGGAGACTCTTAAGAGCTATGAGACAAAAGCACCGTGTAACCTATAAAGGAAAACCTATCAGATTAACAGCAGATTTATCAGCGGAAACCCTACAAGCTAGAAGGGATTTGGGCCCTCTCTTCAGTCTCCTCAAACAAAACAATTATCAGCCAAGAATTAACTAAGCATCATATATGAAGGAAAGATTCAGTCTTTTTCAGACATCCAAATGCTGAGAAAATTCGCCACTATCAACCCACCACTACAAGAACTGCTGAAAGCAGCTCTAAATCTTGAAACAAATCCTTGAAACACATCAAAACAGAAACTCTTTAAAGCATAAATCACACAGGGCCAATAAAACAAAAATATCATTTAAAAAGCAAAAAACAAAAACAAAACAACAACAAAAAACATGAAGGTACACAGGCAACAAATAGCATGATGAATGCAATGTTACCTCACATCTCAATACTAACATTGAATGTAAATGTCCTAAATGCTCCACTTGGAAGATACAGAACTGCAGAATGGATAGGAACTCACAAACCAACTATCTGCAGCCTTTAGGAGACTCACCTAACACACGAGGACTCACAAAAACTTAAAGTAAAGGGGTGGGAAAAGGCATTTTATGCAAACAGACCCCAAAAGCAAGCAGGGGTAGCTATTCTTATATCAGACAAAACAAAATTTAAAGCAACAGCAGTTAAAGGAGACAAAGAGGGACATTATATAATGGTAAAAGGCCTTGTCCAATAGGAAAATATCTCAATCCTAAACATATATGCACCTAACACTGGAGCTCCCAAATTTATAAAACAATTACTAATAGACCTAAGAAATGAGATAGCAACACAATAATAGTGAGGGACTTCAATACTCCACTGACAGTACTAGACAGGTCATCAAGACAGAAAGTCAACAAAGAAACAGTGGATTTAAACTATAGCTTGGAACAAATGGACTTAACAGAGATATACAGAACATTTCATCCAACAACCACAGAATACACGTTCTATTCAACAGTGCATGGAACTTTCTCCAAGATAGACCATATGATAGGCCATAAAACGAACTTCAGTAAATTTTTTAAAAATGAAATTATATCAAGCACTCTTTCAACCCACAGTGGAATACAACTGGAAATCAACTCCAAAAGGAAGATTTAAAACCATGCAAATACATGAAAATTAAATAACCTGCTCCTGAATGAGCATTGGGTCAAAAATGAAATCAAGATGGAAATCAAAAAAATTATTTGAACTAAACGACAATAATGACATAACCTATCGAAACTTCTGGGATACAGCAAAGGCAGTGCTAACAGGAAAGTCGTTGCCCTAAATGCTTACATCAGAAAGACTGAAAGAGGTGGCGGGCACCTGTAATCCCAGTTACTCAGGAGGCTGAGGCAGGAAAATCATTTGAACCTGGGATGTGGACGTTGCTGGGAGCCGAGATTGTGTCACTGCACTCCACTCTGGGTGACGGCCAGACTCCGTCTCAAAACAAAACAAAACAAACAAACGAAAAAGATTGAAAGATCACAAACTGACATTCTGAGGTCACTTCTCAAGAAACTAGAGAAACAAGAACAAACCAAACCCAAACCCAGCAGAAGAAAGGAAATAACCAAGATCAGAGCAGAACTAAATGAAATTGAAATGAAAAAAATACAAAAGATAAATGAAACAAAACACTGCTTCTTTGAAAAGATAAATAAAACGGATAGACCGTTAATGAGATTAACCAAGAAAAGAAGAGAGAAAATCCAAATAACCTCATAAGAAACGAAATGGAAGATATTAAAACTGGCACCACTGAAATACAAAAGATCATTCGAAACCACTATGAACACCTTTACACACATAAACTAGAAAACCTAGAAGAGATAGATAAATACCCGGAAAAAATACAACCCTCCTAGCTTAAATCAGGAAGAATTAGACACACTGAACAGACCAATAACAACCAGCGTGATTGAAATGGTAACTTTAAAATTACCAACAAAAAAGAGTCCAGGACCAGCTGGAATCACAGTAGAATTCTACCAGACATTCAAAGAAGAACTGGTACCAATCCTTTTAACACTATTCCACAAGATAGAGAAAGAAGGAACCCTCCCTAATTCATTCCAAGAAGCCAGCATCACCCTAATACCAAAATCAGGAAAGGACATAACAAAAAAAGAAAACTACAGACCAATATCCCTGATGAACACAGACGCTAAAATCCTTAACAAAATACTAGCTAACTGAATCCAACAACATATCAAACAGACAATCCACCATAATCAAGTGAGTTTCACACCAGGGATGCAGGGATGGTTTAACATATGCAAGCCAATAAATGTGATACACCACATAAACAGAATTAAAAACAAAAATCACATGATCATCTCAATAGATGCAGAAAAAGCATTAGAAAAAAATCTAGTATCCCTATGATAAAACTCTCAGCAAAATCAGCATACAAGGGACAGACCTCAATGTAATAAAAGCCATCTATGACAAACCCACAGACAACATAATACTGAATGGGGAAATGTTGAAAGCATTCCCTCAGAACTGGAACAAGACAAGGATGTCCACTCTCACCACTCCTCTTCAACATGGTACTGGAAGTCCTAGCCAGAGCAATCGGGCAAGACAAAGAAATAAAGGGCATCCAAATTGGTAAAGAGGAAATCAAACTGTCACTCTTTGCTGATGATATGATCATTTACCTCAAAAACCCTAAAGACTCCTCTAGAAAACTCCTAGAACTGATAAAAGAATTCAGCAAAGTTTCCAGATACAAGATTAATGTACACAAATCAGTAGCTCTTCTATATACCAACCAGTGACCAAGTGGAGAATCAAATCAAGGATTCAACCCCTTTTACAATAACTGCAAAAAAAAAAAAAAAAGGACTTAGGAATATACTTAACTAAGGAGGCAAAAGACCTCTACAAGGAAAACTACAAAACACCGCTGAGAAATCACAGAAGACACAAACAAATGGAAACACATCCCCTGCTCATGGGTGAATAGAATCAATATTGTGAAAATGACCATACTGCCAAAAGCAATCTACAAATTCAGTGCAATCCCCATCAAAATACCATCATCATTCTTTACAGAGTTAGAAAAAACAATTCTAAAATTCATATGGAACCCAAAAAGAACCCGCATAGCCAAAGCAAGACTAAGCAAAAAGAACAAACCTGAGAGGCATCACACTACCTGATTTCAAACTATGCTATAAGGCCATAGTCACCAAAACAACATGGTCCTGGTATAAAAATAGGCACATAGACCAAGGGAACAGAATAGAGAACCCAGAAGTAAACCCAAATAGTAACAGCCAACTGATTTTCAACAAAGCAAACAAAAACATAAAGTGAGTAAAGGACACCTTTTTCAACAAACGGTGCTGGGATAATTGGTTAGCCACATGTAGGAGAATGAAACCAGATCCTCATCTCTCAAGTTATACAAAAATCAACTCAAGCTGGATTAAGGACTTAAATCTAAGACCTAAAACTATAAAAATCCTAGAAAATAACATTGAAGAAACCCTTCTAGACATTGGCTTAGGCAAGGATTCCATGACCAAGAACCCAAAAGGAAATGCAATAAAAACAAATATAAATAGTTGGGACTTAATTAAACTAAAGAACTTTTGCACGGCAAAAGGAACAGTCAGCAGAGTAAACAGACAACCCACAGAGTGGGAGAAAATCTTCACAATCTATACATCTGACAAAGGGCTAATATCCAGAATCTACAACGAACTCAAAATATCAGTAAGAAAAAAACAAATAATCCCATCAAAAAGTGGGCTAAGGACATTGACGATTCTCAAAAGAAGATAGACAAATGACCAACAAACACTTGAAAAAAGGAAACATGGAAAAAATGCTCAACATTACTAATGATCAGGGAAACGCAAATCAAAACCACAATGCGATACCACCTTACTCCTGCAAGAATGGCCATAATCAAAAAATCAAAAAACAGTAGATGTTGGCATGGATGCAGTGATGAAAGAACACTTCTACACTGCTGCTGGGAATATAAACTAGTACAACCACTATGGAAAACAGTGTGGAGATTCCTTAAAGAACTAAAAGTAGAACTACCATTTGATCTGGCAATCCAACTGCTGAGTATCTAACTGGAAGAAAGTAGGTCATTACATGAAAAAGATACTTGCACACGCATGTTTATAGCAGCACAATTCACAATTGTGAAATCATGGAACCTCAAATACCCATCAATCAATGAGTGGGTAAAGCAACTGTGGTGTATATATATATGTACACACACACACACACACACACACACAATGAAACACTACTCAACCATAAAAAGTAATGAATTAATGACATTTGCAGTGACCTGGATGAGACTGGAGAATATTATTCCAAGTGAAGTAACTCAGGAATGGAAAACCAAACATCGTATGTTCTCACTGATATGTGAGAGCTAAACTATGAGGATACAAAGGCATAAGAATGATGCAATGAACTTTGGGGACTTGGGGAGACGGAAGAGGGGGGTGAGGGATAAAAGACTACAAATAGGGTACAGTGTACACTGCTCTGGTGATGGGTGCACCAAAATCTCACAAGTCACCACTACAGAACTTATTCATGTAATCAAATACCACTTGTACCCCAATAACCTATGAAAAAAAAATAGCCACCCACTTCCAAAAAAAAGAAATTTTAACCCCAAACTTATTATCCAGTTATTTAATTGACAAAAAAAGGTAAGTATACAGACGATATCTGAATGACACTATTAATCATCTTTACCTAAATTGATATTTAGAGAACACAGCCTCTAGTACATGGATGTTCACTAAAATAGATCATACATGCTGGGACATAAAACAAAGTTCAGTAAATTTCAAAATATTGAAGTCTTACACAACATACTCTCTTACTAAAACAGAATTAAATTAGAAATTAATAACAAAAATATATCTAAAATTTCTCCAGGTACTTGGGAATTAATATACATCTGCATAATTTGTTTTCAGGTGGGTCAAAGATGAATGGCTCCCTTCTTCCTCTGTCTTGCAGTCATAAAGAATTTTCTTTTAATGAGACAATCATTGTTGGTCAATTTCACAAATGCATTTTGAAATATACATATATGTACATATATGTATATATACTTTGTTATACAAATGCCAGCACACACTATACTGCAGCCCACTTCCTTCAATGAACAAATCACTTGAAAGTCTTTTTATGATTAGTATATTTAGAGATGCCTCATTTGTTATAATGTATAGCTGAACCATATTTTATATAACCAATTACCTATTGAAGGTCATTTAGGTCATTTTCAATGTTTTGCTACTATCTACTGGTCGAATGGCTGGGACGAAAAGATGTATTTATTTCAAAATCTGATTGAAAATTCTAAATCATCTTCTCTAAAATTGCACCAATTTGTACTACAAGCAACATATGCAAGCACATAGAGCTCTGTTTAACAATATGTATACTCCTGGAAGAGCATCACAGTAAGGAGTGTTAAAATCTTATTAGGAGCAGGGTGATGAACTGGGTGGACATGAGCAATCAGCCCACAAATTAGACTTTCTAGCATCGGACACCACTACCCATTCAGCCTGTGCAAAAGGACCCAAATGCAGTTCTCTGGCGTGTGATAACACTGGGATTTGGGAACACATGGGCCTCTCAGCTCGAGATTCTTATCTCCAGATGTGGCACCAACCCTGCTTCTGCCATTTAGTTTGGGAATAAACTCTGCAGTTCTTCCTGCAAACCCAGGATAATCAACCCCTTAGCACGGTAATTATATGTGCATATCTACTTTTATTAATGTACCCATTTAGCTTGTGCAGAAAATCCTTAATTCAATTCAGCCTTCATCACAGATGGGGTGAAAAGAACAGGATCTGTTGTCTTGCTCTTGTTTTTGAAATACTATACTCCTCTCTACAGGAATATTCTGTCAACAAAAGTGAGATATTAATATATAAAATTATAATCCTTATATATACAAATCCTTGGTATAAAAACACTGCTCAGTTTGATCCCAAAGGAGATGTGCACATGTGTGTGTGCATGTATGTAATTGTCTCATTAAACTCTCCTCTATCTTGAATAACTTTTTGTCTCCTCGACCTATTAGTTTAAGATGGAAGGCTGTCCTTTACTACTGAAAGCAATCCTAGTGTACTCAGTAGTCAGTTATTTTTGAAAGGTACATTACGATACCATGTAATTGCCTTTCAAGCCTCCAATAATCTCGAAAGTAAATGTGCTCTTGAAAAATAAGAAATTGGCATTTCTTTGCAGTTAAATCATTGATATTACTGATTTCCTACGCTTTATCCCTTATAATGTATAATGCATTCATGTTTTATATATTTTATATATATAAAACATATATATCTAATATCCTAAAACGTCTCTCTCTCTCATATATATATATATGCTAGGTAACAGGAATGCATATATATAGGTGTGTATATGTGTGTGTGTATGTGTGTGTGTATATATATATATATCTGAAATACTCTCAGGTTAAGAATCCATGAGCAATCTAAATTTTCCTGACATGTGCAAATACAAAAAAATTGTTGAAGATACAATATGGAATATAAAGTCATGATAAAAAGAGTAAGGCTGGGCATGGTGGCTCACACCTGTAATCCCAGCACTTTGGGAGGCCGAGGGAGGTGGATAACCTGAGGTCAGGAGTTTGAGACCAGTCTGAGCAACATGGTGAAACCTGATCTCTACTTAAAAAAAAATACAAAATTAGCCGGGCATGGTAGCACAAGCCTATAACCCCAGCTACTTGGGAGGCTGAGGCAGGAGAATCGCCTGCACCTGGGAGGTGGAGGTTGCAGTGAGCCAAGATCACGCCATTGCACTCCAGCCTGGGCAATGAGAGCGAAACTCCATCTTACAAAAAAAGAAAAGAAAAGAAAATAGTAGGTACCTTCAAGAACATCTTATAATTATTCACAGGCATTTCTTGGTTAAAAATTATGTTTTTCTTAGTTGCTTCTTTAGTTAAGTCCATATAGAACTCTGGAAAGGAAAATAATTCAGTTCCTGCAAAAAAAATTAAAAGTTCTCCTGAAGGCATCTGCCAATAACCTCACCTTTTTGCTATAATGGCCATATAGTGATCAGGGGAAAAGAGACAAAACTTAGGGTCTTCTCATGATGGAGATTCTAAATGACATTTCCAGAGTTGGGTCCCTACATAAAAGGATGAGTTAGGAAAAATCCCACACTGTAGAGGCAGACAGCAAGGAAACTTGCCTGTCTTAAATTTGACACTAAGCAGAGAATGAAAAAAGGTATTTTAAAATTAACCACTAGCTGGGGATCAGGCACGGTGGCTCACGCCTGTAATCCCAGCACTTTGGGAGGCCGAGGGGCAAGGATTACATGAGGCCAGGAGTTCACACCCAGCCTGGGCAACATGGTGAAACCTTGTCTCTACTAAAAATATGAAAATACAAAACTTGGCCAGGCATGCAGGCACACGCCTGTAATCCCAGCTACTCGGGAAGCTGAGGCAGAAGAATCACTTGAACCCGGGAGGTGGAGGTTACAGTGAGTGGAGATCATCGCTGACCTCAAGTGATCTGCCTGCCTCGGCCTCCCAAAGCCTGGGAGACAGAGTGAGACTCTGTATCCAAAAAAAAGAAAAGAAAAGAAAATTAACCACTAACTGGTAGTCATGTCAGTTATGACTAAATACAAGCTCCCTAAATGACCCAAAAAATCTAGAGCCAACAACTAATATTAAGGTGTAATCCTGGTAGTGTTCTATAACATACTTCAAGTGGAATAAATACAAATTCATATTTAGAGGCATTATAATGAGTCTGTGGAAGACAAAGAGAAGATGTTAAATGCAGCCAGAAAGAAAACAACATCAAAGGGACAATTGGACTGAAAGCTGCCTTCTCAGCAGTAACAATTAGATGGCAGAATACTGTAGAATCATATCTTCATATATCATTCCATACAACAGAAAACATGTGTCATACCCTAAAAAAACCTATTAGGAATAAATGTAAAATCAAGACTTTTTCTGGACAAAAATTAAACCAAGAGTTACCCTTAACAGATCCTCACTAAAAGATCTTCTAAAGAAATAATTTAGACTAATTCCAAAGGAAAAGTTTGACATATGAGAAAGAATGTAGAACAAAGAAATTGTTTAGATGGGTATCTAACATTGATTCTATAAAACGATAATAATGTCGGTTTCAGGGGCCAACCCTCCTCAACACACACACACACGATAAATATGAAAATAGTGGACTAAAATAGCATGGAATTTAAGAAGGCTATGATGTGAGAAGTAAATTCTTTAGGGTTTTTGCTATCATCGTTCATTGTATACCCTAAATAGTACAGGTATGGAAATGATTTTGTATTTTATTATAAACATGATAGAAGGTCATTGAGAATTTTGACTTAGAGTTAAAAACTTTTTTTCTTAAGAGATACAGCCTCACTCTGTCACCCAGGCTGGAGTGCAGTGGTACAATAGTAGCTCACTGCAGCCTGAAACTCCTGAGCTCAAACGATCCTCCCGTCTTGGCCTCAGGGCTGGAATTGCAGGTATGAGCTACCTGGTCTGGCCTTAGAGTAAAATTATCACAGACTACCCGTATTATCAAAGAATAATGAATACATGGCAGGGATTAGGGCAAAAGAGGAGACAGCAAGCCAGTCAGAAGGTTATTCCAGCAAAGTAAGGGTGATTTAGGCTGGGGTGGCCGTAAAAAGAAGTGATATAATTTGGGTTATCATCCTCAGAATGCATTTGTTTATTTCATATATGTGTGTGTGTGTGTGTGTGTGTATATATATATATATTTTTTTTTATTTTTTTTTTTTTTTTTTTTTGAGACAAAGTCTTACTCTGTCACTCAGGCTGGAATGCAATGGCGCGATCTCGGCTGACTGCAACCTCCACTTCCTGGGTTCAAGCGATTCTCCTGTCTCAGCCTCCCGAGTAGCCGGGATTACAGGCATGTGCCACCACACCCGGCTAAGTTTTTGAATTTTTATTAGAGACGGGATTTTACCATGTTGGCCAGGTGGGTCTCAAACTCCTGGATGTATATACTTTTGGGGTACATGTGATCATTTAATACATTCCTATAATTTGTAAGATCAAATCAGTGTAATTGAGATATCTGTCTCCTTAAACATTTTTCTTTAAGCTAGAAACATTTGAATTATTCTTTCCTAGCTATTTTGAAATATACAATTGATTGTTGTAAACTAGTCACCCTATGGTTCTATCAAACATGGGGTCTTATTTCTTCTATCAAACTGTATATTTGTATCCATTAATCAACCTCTCCTAAATCCCCCAACCCCCGAAGATGTGTTTGTTGATTCGATGAACAAATCAAGAGAAAGACAAGATGGTTACAAGATTTGGGTCCTGAATGACCGGAGAAAAGAAGGTGTTACTTCCTGAGAGGTTGATCCCTGAGCAAAGAGCTATTTGCAAGGAAAATCAAGAACTCTGTTTGCATATGTTACATTTTAGATTTACCAGACAGGCCCTTGAAGGTGTGATGTAGAGGTACAAGAGGGTACAAGAAGGGTACAAGAGTCTGCAGTTCAAGGTAAGAGGGCAAGACTGGAGATAGTAAATTGAATTAAAATCAGAGTGGGTGCCGGGCGCGGTGGCTCACGCCTGTAATCCCAGCACTTTGGGAGGCCGAGGCGGGCGGATCACAAGGTCAGGAGATCAAGACCATGGTGAAACCCCGTCTCTACTAAAAATAGAAAAAATTAGCCGGGCGCAGTGGCGGGCGCCTGTAGTCCCAGCTACTCGGGAGGCTGAGGCAGGAGAATGGCGTGAACCCGGGAGGCGGAGCTTGCAGTGAGCCGAGATTGTGCCACTGCACTCCCGCCTGGGCGACAGAGCAAGACTACGTCTCAAAAAAAAAAAAAAAAAAAAAAAAAAAAAAATTCAGAGTGGGAGATTTTAGCACACTTCCATCTTAAACCGATTAGTCAAGTAGACAAAAAGTTATGCTTGATAGAGGAGATTCTAATGAGACAATGACATGCACACAGACACATATACATGCACACAAACCATAGCCGTATAATATATTGCGCCCACTGGAACGTATTTGAGGTAAAAGGAGACATAATTATTACGATGAGGCAGCAGGTATAAACTGGAACAAAGAGTTGCAATGCACACATCCCACGTCTTATGCCACATTCCTACAACAATGTTAAAAATTAATAATAAAAATAAATATAACCTTCCCCTCCAAAAAAACTAACAGCACAAGTTTGAAAACTAAAAGTCAAAGTGACAAATAACTGATCATTGTAAGATAAACTCACAATAGCAATTTTGAAATTTTGGAATTAAGTGCCAGGGAATATATAGCACATTAAAACCTATGAAAATGTTCTAAGGTTTTATTTATGATAACATTTTTTGCCTGAAGAATTAGTCATTTAATTCAAAGGGCTAGGAGGCTGGGCACAGTGGCTCACGCCTATAATCTAAGCACTTTGGGAGGCCGGGGCAGGAGTATAGCTTGAGGCCAGGAGTTCAAGACCAGACTGGGAAATATAGGGGGACTCCATCTTTACAAAAAAAAAAAAAATTAAAAATCAGCTGGGCATGGTGGTGCACACCTGTGGTCCTAGCTACTTGGGAGGCTGGAGCTGAAGGATCAATTGAGCCCAGGAATTCCAGGCTGCAGTGAGCTATAATTGCACCACTGCACTCCAGCCTGGAACAACACCCTGCCTCTAAAAAAGGGGGAGGAGGGATTAGAAAAAGATTAATGGAGTAAATCTTTTTTAAAAAGTTGAAAGTGAAAACCTTGCAGAAATTAAACTAGAAAGTAAATACACACACAAACAAAAACAAGAAAAGCAATAACTAGATTCTTTGCAGCTGTTTAAAAAAATAGCAAACACTGGAAACAATTTCAGTACCTATCAGTAAGAGAATAGATAAATAAAATATGGCATGTTACTACAATGAAACAGAATGATACCATTAATTCATTTAATTCAATTTATTCATTAAACTGAAGCTTCATGTATCCTTATGAATAAATCTCAAAAGCAATGTTGAGTAACAAAATCAAGTTGCAAAATGATAGGTGCAGTATAACACCATTTATGTAAAGCTTCAAGCACACCAAACAATAATGTTTACTTTTTCTTTTTTTTTTTTTTTTCCTCGACGGATTTTCACTCTTACCCAGGCTGGAATGCAGTGGCACAATCTTGGCTCACTGCAACCTCCCCTTCCAGGGTTCAAGTGATTCTCCTGCCTCAGCCACCCGAGGAGCTGGGATTACAGGCACCCATCATCATGCCTGGCTAGCTTTTGTATTTTTAGTAGAGATGGGGTTTCACCATGTTAGTCAGGCTGGTCTCGAACCCCTGACCTCAGGTGATCCACCCACCTTGGCCTCCCAAAGTGCTGGGATTACAGGCGTGAGCCACCACACCTGGCCAATAACGTTTACTTTTATGACTGCACAGAAACTTCCTAAGATTCAAAAGTCTAAATGAGAAAGATGTCAACTTGAGAAGAATAGCCAGACCCACAGAATGGGAAGAGAATGTTCCTGTCACGGAAAGACACAAAGGAGACTTTAACTATATTTGTCCTATTTTTAATAATATCTGAAGTAAACAAGGCAAGTGTTAAGATGTGTTAAATCTGGATCTTAAGCACATAAGTGTTTTGCTATTTTCTATATGTCTGAATTATTTCATAATTTTTTTAAAATTTTTAAAAGAAAACTTGTGTTTCAATCAGGAGCATACATGAAATAATGTTTATTCTGTGAAATTATTTATCGTATACTGTCTCCTCCTCCTCCTCCTCTTCCTCCTCCTTCTTCTTCTTCTTCCTCTTGTTCTTCTTCCTCTTTCTTCCTCTGAGTCAAGGTCTCACTCCATCGCCCAGGCTAGAGTGCAGTGGCACGATCACTACTCTCTACAACCTCAACCTCTGAGGCTCAAGTGATCCTCCCACCTCAGCCTCCCAAGTAGCTGGGACTGCAGGCACACTCCACCGCAGCTGGCTAATTTTTGTACTTTTTGTAGAGATGGGGTCTTGCCGTGTTACTCAGGCTGGCCTTGAACCCTTGGGCTCAAGTGATCCTCCTGCCTCAGCCTCTCAAGTAGCTGGGACTACAGGTGCATGCCACCACACTGGCTAATTTTTTGATTTTTGTAGAGATGGGGTCTCCCTATGTTGTTTAGGCTGGTCTTGAACTCCTGGGCTCAAGCGATCCTCCCTCCTCGGCCTCCCAGAGTGCTGGGATTACAAGCATGAGCCACCCCACCCAGCCCTTCTATCTTGTTAAGTGTTACAGAATGGAAGGTCAGCTGGCCTCCCTCCACAATGGAATGACCTTGCTAGGACTTGACACCACCTCCCACTGCTCCTCTATCTGTTCTTTTGCTTCTCTGCCCTTTCTTCACAGCACAACGTTTTGGAGAGTATGTTGGCCAGATCAACAAAAACAACATTAAAAAGTACTCTGTTTCTGATGTTGAGTAAACATGACATTCTTGGCTGATAAGTTTTTAATTCTATCAACAGCTCAGGTTGAATATATTAAATTTGGGCTCTATCATCAGATTTTACAGCTTGAGAAGGAGGCATCTGATAATATACACAGAAAAGCAGGCCATCTGTCAAACATGAAAGCTACACGGGATGCATTGTGCAGCAGCGGGGCTGATCCACTCTACAGCTAAGCAGCAAAGCTCTGCCATGTGGTTCCCATCAAAGACCTCAAATGGGCATTTCACATCATAATCTAAAGAGACGACCCTCGATTAAATACAGGCCCAACACATATACATGTCAGGATTTGGGAGAGGTATTTCTATTGCATAACATATGTAGTCATTTCTGGTACATAAATTGGATTTTTACAGGCCTGTACAGACTCCACAAAGAACCTTACCTTTTTTTCATACTCTTTCTGATAATGCTTGTATAGATGTTAACATTTATCCCTTGAGTTGTGGTAATTGGGTGGTGTGGCTTCTACATTCCTGTAAGGTGACTTTGGGATACTAGCAGGGAGGAGCAGGAATGACCCAAGACCAACTGGAAAAGAGAACGTACAGGCTCAGTAAGGATGCTTATCATCGTGAGAGTATGGAGATAGGGGAAAGTAGGAAGACCAACAGGGAAAAGGTAGAGAAACAATTAGAGACTCTACCCCAAACCTACCATGCCTTATCCTCAGTGCTCCTGAGACCACCCACTGCTGTGCTCCACCAGCCCAAAAAGAGACACACACCTCAGAATAATGGTCTCTCCCAAATGGCCACATCCGTATACCCAGAACCAGTGAATCTCACGTGGCAAAAGGGATTTTGCAAAATAGATTCAGTTAAGGATATGGTTTGGCTGTGTCCCCACCCAAATCTCATCTTGAATTGTAGCTCCCATAATTCCCACGTGTTGTGGGAGGGACCCCGTGGGAGATAATTGAATCATGGGGCCGTTCCCCCATACTGTTCTCGTGGTACTGAACAAGTCTCACGAGATCTGATGATTTTACAAGGGGTTTCCCTTTTCACTTGGCTTTCTCTCATTCTCTAGTCTGCTGCCATGTAAGACATACCTTTAACCTTCTGCCATGATTGTGAGGCCTCCCCAGCCACGTGGAACTGAGAGTCCATTAAACCTCTTTTTCTTTATAAATTACCCAGTCTCAGGTATGTCTTTATCAGCAGCGTGAGAACAGACTATTACAGTTAAGGACCTCGAGATGGAGTTATTACCCTTGACCCTGGATTATCTGGATAGGGCCAATGTATTCACAAGGGTCTTTGCAAGAGAGGGGCAGGAGGATCTTACTCAGAGAAGGGGATGTGATGACAGAAGCAGAGGTCAGAGGAAGAGAGAGATCTGAAGACTGTGCTGCTGGCTTTGAAGGTGGAGGAAGAGGCCCTAGCCAAGGAATGTGGGAGGCTTCCAGAAGCCCAAAACAGCAAAGAAGTAGACCTTCCCCTAGAGCTTCCAGAAAGAATGCAGCTCTGTCAACACCTCGATTTTAGAACTTCTAACTTCCTGAACTATAAGATAATACATCTGTATTGTTTAAAGCCACTAAGTCTGTGGTAACTTGTATGGTAACAATAGGAAACTAACACATGTCTCCATTGCTGGTGAAAAGTTACTGACTTATGACTCCATTCCGTCAAATCTTGATAGCCTTTGCAGTTCTCAAAGTTCATGTTTCTGTGATTACTAACTAGGGGACCATGTGGAAACCTTGTTCTTTTTCTTTTTAGTATATTGACAGTACATTCCTCTAAACAAATTATGAGTCCTGATTTGAAAGATTCAGAGACAAAAACGCCGGGGCCACAGAAATGTGGTAACTTCACACATGAATTGCAGCTGATTAAAAAAAAAAAAAATAGCAGACCTGCACCCACAAGACAAGGTACTACTTCCCTCGCGGGAAGCTCAGCTTCATGCACATCCTCTGCGTCCCTCCCTGTATAACCTTGGAATCCACATTCACTTTCAGGAATCCAAGCACTTTCAACCTACTGAGGGAATATCTTTCACTTAAAAGTACTGAAATGGTGAAATCTCCCATCATCAACATAAACACACATCTAAGAATCACCAGATAGCTGAGAAAATAACAATGTGAAAAAGAACTAACACATGAGGAAACAGAACTTACAAAGCAAACAAGAGAAGACTACAAAATAATCATTTGTATCCTCAGAGAGAGGAGAAGCTATCATAACAAGAAAAGTTTCTTTTAAAAAAAGTGATCTGAGTGGTTGGAAAATAGAAATGATTGTCATCCACCAACTCTACAAATAAATCTCAATCTGTGGGCTAAGATAGAGAAAGGAAATACGTGAAGATTAAATTGGCGACCTGGAAATGCAAGCTGAGGGATTCTCCAGGATACAGTGCAAAAAAGAAGCAATGAAGTGATGGGGAAAAGGTTAAGAGACAAAGAAAACAGATACACGAGTCCACTGAAAGCCTAGCAGAAGTTGAGGAGAAACTCATAGCAGATACACCTGACTGAAATTTTTGATGAGAATAAAGAAGTTTTCACTGCATGTTCTCACTTATGAGTGGGAGCTGAACAATGAGAACACATGGACACAGAGAGGGGAACAACACACACCGGGGCCTGCAGGGGGTTGCAGGGCCAGAGAGAGCACCAGGAAAAATAGTTAATGAATGCTGGGCTTAATACCTAGATGATGGGTTCATAGGTGCAGCAAACCACCATAGCACACATTTACCTATGTAACAAACTTGCACGTCCTGCACATGTATCCCAGAACTTAAAATAAAATAAAAAGAATAAAGAAGTTTTCTTATTACTGATTTCTATTTTGATTCTCTTAAAGTCTGAAAAAATACTCTGTAAGATTTTATTACTAGAAATGTATCGAGACCTGTTTCATGGCTCAGCTTATGATACATTTTGGTGAACATTCCATATGCTTTTAAGAAGAATGTGGGCAACATGGTGAGACCTCATCTCTACAAAAAATAAAAATTGCCTAGCATGGTGGTACACACCTATAGTCCTAGCTACTTGGGAGGCTGAGGCAGGAGGATTACTTGAGCCCAGGAGTTTGAGGCTGCAATGAGTGATTATCATGCCACTGCAATCTAGCCTAGGCAACAGAGCAAGACCCTTTTTGTTTTAAAAAAAAAACAAAAAGAAGAATGCATATTTTGCAGCTGTTGAGATAATGTTCTATAAAAGAGGTTTATAGTGAGAATTAAGTGGATTAATGTATGTGAAATGACATAATAACATTGAAATATCTCAAACACGAGCTGTTATTTTGCTATTGAAAAACAGTTTTCTTTTTTTAAGGAAGATAAATAATAGATATCTGATATTCCATATTTACCTGCATATTTACCACTCGGGTGTTCTTCATTCTTTCTGTAATTCCAAGTTTCCATCTGTCATTACCCTACCCTGAAGAAGTTTCAACTTTAGATTTATAGTGTTGATGGGCTGGCAAAAAAAAAATTCTCTCAGCTTTCATTTATCACGAAATATCTCCATTTTAACTTCTGTCTTGAATGATATTCTAGATGGATATGACATTTTGGGTTAACAAATTTTTTTCCCTCTCAACACATTTAATATGTTGTTCCATTATCTCTGGGCTCCACTGTTCTGATGAGATATAAGACATCATCTGTATCCTTGTTCCTTTGGCTGTTTTCCAAATTTTCTGTCTAGCTTTTGATTTTATCTTCAGTTCATTTATCTTTAGGTCATGCTAGTTTATTTTGCCATCTCTAGTCTACTGCTTAAACCCACCCAGAAAACATTTCATTTCAGATGTCGTACTTTTCATTTCTGGAATTTCCATTTGATTTCTTTTATCCATTTCTCCCATAAAATTATAAGTCTGTTTAGTCATTGTGGTCATTTCCCTTTAAGTCTTTGAAGATAACCATAATAGCTCCTTCCAAGGTTTTGTCTGCTAATTCAAATATCGCAGGGTTTGTTTCTCTTGACTATGGATTCCATGTTTTTGCTTGTTCACCTTTCTAGTGAATTTCAATTGCATAAAAGATTAACCTATGCCATGGTTTGAATGTGTCCCCTAAAGTTCATGTATTGGAAACTTGATCCCCAATGTGGAGGTGGTGGGAGATGGGAAGCTCTGCCCTCATAAATGGATTAATGCCATTATTGTGAGAGTGGGTTTATTATCACAGGAGTGGGTTTCTTTTTTTTTTTTTTTTTTGATGGAGTCTCACTCTGTTGCCCAGGCTGGAGTGCAGGGGCATGATCTTGGCTCACTGCAACCTCTGCCTCCTGGGTTCAAGCTATCCTCTTGCCTCAGCCTCCTGAGTAGCTGGAATTACAGGTGCATGCCACCACGCCTGGCTAATGTTTGTATTTTTAGTAGAGACAGGGTTTCACCATGTTGGCCGGTCTGGTCTTGAACTCCTGACCTCAGGTGATCCGCCCACCTCGGCCTCCCAAAGTGCTGGGATTACACGCCCAGCCTAGGAGTTGGTTTCTTATAAAAGAATGAGTTTTGTTCCCTCTTGCTGTCTCTGTCGCCCATATGATGTATTCCACCATGTTATGATGCATAAGAAGGCCATCACCAGATGCTAGTACTTTATAGTGGACTTCTTGGCCTCCAGAACTATAAGCCAATAAGTATCTGTTTATTATAGTTTTCCCAGTCTGTGGTATTCTGTTTTAGCAGCACAAAATGGACTAAGCCTATTATGAGCTACTCCTCTATCACCAAGAATTATTATTTTTGTCTTTTAGAAAAATACTCTAGTATCAATGTAATAGACTGAATGATGGAAGGTCAGATTCAGAGAGATCCATTAAAGAATGTTAATGTTACAGATTACAGTGGTAATAGAGAAGTTCAGGTTTTAACAAAGACCTGAACTAAGGATAAGGAACTCTATTTATGTATGCCAAGATGTGGAAAATAATCTAAATGTCCATTGACAGATGAATGGATAAAGAAAACATATACAAGCAACGAAGTATTATTCAGCCTTAGAAAAGAAGAAAATCCTACAGTATGAGACAACATGGACGAACGTGGAGGACATTACACTATGTGAAATAAGGCAGTCACAGGACAACAAATACTTATAAGTAACAAATACTTCACTTATATGAAGTATCTAAAAATAGCTAAAGCCAAACCCATACACAGAGTAAGAAGAGTGGTTGCCAGAGGCTGGCAGGGGCAGGGGGAAATGGGGAGTTGATATTCAATGGGTATAAAGATTTAGTTATACAAGATGAATAAGTTCTAGAGCTCTGCCATACAATTAAATGTTTATAGTTAATACTGTATTGTCACTTAAAAATTTGTTGAAAGAATAGGTCTCATGTTAAACGCTATTACTACAATTTTTAAAAAGAGAAATGCTGGAAATCAAAAACACTATAAGAGAAATGAAGAGCCTTTGATGACCTCATTAGTAGACTGAATATGACTGAAGATAGAACCACTAAGTTTGAGGAAATGTCAATAGAAATATTCAAATTGGAAAAACAGAAAACGACTGGAAAAAAAGAATGTCCAAGAACTATGGGAAAACTACAAAATGTATCATGTACATGTACGGGAATACCAGAAGGAGAAGTGAGAAAGGAACAGAAGAGATTAACTGAAGCCATAATCATTGAGAATTTTGCCCAATTACATGTCAGACATCAAACCACAAATCCAGGAAGCGCAGAGAGCACCAAGCAGAATAAATCTCTCCCTCTCTCTTTCTCTCTCTCTCTGTCTCACACACACACACACACACACACACACACACACACAGACACACACACACCCTACATGTAGGCATATCATATTCGAACTGAAGAAAAATCAAAGGTAAAGAAAAAGTGTTTCAAGAATGCAAAAGAAAAAAAAAAAACACTTTACTTCTAGAGGAGCAAAGATAAGAATTACATGTGATGTCTCCTCAGCACGTAAGCAAGCAAGAATAAAGTGAAGTGTTTAAAGTGTTGAGATAAAAGGCCACCGACCTAGAATACTGTACCCTAAGAAATTATTCAAAAATGAAGGAGAAATGAACTTTCTCAAACAAACAAAAATAGAATTTGTTGCCAGTAGACCTGCCTTCAAGAAATGTGGAAGCATGTTCTTCAATGAGGAGGAAACTGATACAGGTCATACACTCAGATCTACATAAAGAAAAGATTAGCACTGGAAAATGAATACGATACAGTTTAACAAAAACTTTTACTTTTATTACTCATTTTTCTAACCAATAAATATTCAAAATAATAATAGAGGCTGGGTGCAGTGGCTCACACCTGTAATTCCAGTACTTTGGAAGGCTGAGGTGGGAGGATCTCTTGAAGCCAAGAGTTTGGGACCACTCTGGGCAACATGAGACCTTGTCTCTACAACAACAACAAAAAATTAGCCTGGCATGGTGGAATGCACCTGTAGTGCTACTCGGGAGGTTGAGGCAGGAGGACTGTTTGAGCCCAGAGGTCAAGGCTGCAGTGAGCCATTATCACAATATTGCACTCCAGCCTGGGCAACAGAGCAAGACCCTGCCTCAAAATAATAATAATAATTGAAGGGTATGGTGGTATATGTCTGTGGCCTCAGCTACTTAGGAGGCTAAGAGTGTCACTTAAGCCCAGGAGGCTGAGGCTGCAGAGAGCCATGATCACACCACTGTACTTCAGCCTAGGCAATAGAGTGAGACCCTGTATCAAAATAAGAATAATAGTAATAGAAACAATGTCTTTTATTATCTATGCTTATATATACATATGTGTATGTTTAAGTTTATGTATAAGTGATAACTTTTAAAAAATGGGCCAATTCCTTTGAAATTTCACAATCTAACAAAACTCACAAAAGAAGAAATACTTTGACTAGGCCTATATCTATTAAAGAAAGTGAATCAATAATTAATAACCCTCCAAAACAGAAAGCACCAGACCCAGGTGGGTTCACTGGTGAATTCTAACAAATATTGAGGAAGAAATTATGGCAATTTTCTACAATCTCTTCCAAAAGACAGAAGCAGAGGGAATATTTCCTAACTCATTCTATGAGGCCAACATTACCTTAATATGAAAACTAGACAAATACATTATTAAGAAAGAAGACTACAGATCAATATTTCTCATGAACAAAAATTCCCAATAAAATATTAACAAAAAGAATGCAACAATGTATAAAAAGATTACACACCATGACCAAGTGAGATTTATCTATGGTGTGCAAGGTAGTTTCAACATTCAAAAATTAATTAGTGTAATTCCATCATATCAATAGGCTGAAGAAAAATTACATGATCACACAAATAGATGCAGAAAAAGCATTTAATAAAATGCTACATGCATTCATGATAAACCATTCAGAAAACTAGTAATAGAAGGAAACTTCTCAACTTGATAAGAAGAAATCTCCAAAAACCTACGGCCAACATCATAGTTAATGGCAAGAAACTGGAAGTTTTCCCACTAAAATCAAGAAAAAGGTAAGGCTCTCCTCTCACTACTCCTTTTCAACATCATACTGGTAGTCCTAGTTAATACAATGAGACCAGAAAAGGAAATAAAATGTATACGGATTGAGAAAGAAGAAATAAAATTGTGTTTGTTTTCAGATGACATGATTGTATATGTAGAAAATCTGAATGGACAAAAAAATAAACCTCCTAGAACTAATAAGAAATTATCGTAAGGTTGCAGGATACAGGCTAATATACAAATGTCAATCATGTCTTAGTGGTATAGTGGTGAACAGAGCTGCCTTCCAAATATCAACCATTTTCCTATATAACAGCAATGAACACGTGGAATTTGAAATGAAAAACACATTATTACTCACATTAGCACCACCAAAAATGAAATACTTAGCTGTAAATCTAACAAAATCTGTATAATATCTATATGAGAGAAACTACAAAATTCTGATGAAAGAAATCAAAGAATAAATAAATGGAGAGATAGTCCATGTTCATGGATACAGAAAATTAATGGTTTCAAAATGTCAGTTTTTCTAACTTGATCTATAGATCTAATACAATTCCAAAATCGTAAAGGCAAAAGACCCAGAAGAGCCTTCTCAGTATTGAAGAACAAAGTCAGAGGATGGCCACTATCTGACTTGAAGACTTTGATCTTTGACAAAAGAATAAAGGCAATACCATGAAGCCAAGAAAGTCTTTTCAAGAAATGTTGCTAGAACAATTGGAAATCCACATGCAAAAGAAAGTCAATCTAGATAGACATAACACCCTTAACTAAATTAACTGAAAATGGATTATAAACCTAAAATGGAAAATGGAAAACTATAAAACTTCTAGAAGATAATACAGGAGAAAATCTAGATGACCTTGGCTATGGCAACGACTTTATAGATTCAACACCTAAGGCATGATCCATGAAAGAAATAATTGATAAGTTGGACTTCATCAAAACTAAATTTTCTTTTCTGCAAAAGACAAGTCAATAGAATAAAAAGAAAAGCTACAGATTGGGAAATAATATTTGCAAAAACAATATCAGATTAAAGTACTGTTATCCAAAATACACAAAGAACTCTTAAAACTCAACAATAAGAAGGCAAATAACTCAACTAAAAAAGACGTTAACAGATGACTCACCAAAGAAGACACAAGAATGGTAAATAAGCATATAAAAAGATGCTCAACAACATGTGTCATTAGAGAATTGCAAATTAAAACAACAAGTGAACACTACACACCTATTTGAATTGCCGAAACCCAAAATACTGACAACATCATATGCTGGTGAGGATGTGAAGCAACCGGAACTACCATTCATTGCTAGTGGGCATGCAAAAGCCACTTTGTAAAAGCTTGGCAGTCGCAGGTATTCTCCCAAATGAACTGAGAACTTACATCCATGCAAAAACCTGTATGCACAAGTTCATGGCAGCTTTATTTATGATTGTCAAAACTTGGAAGCAAACAAGATGTCCTTCAGTAGGTGAGCAGAAATATAAACAGGTATAGACAAAGAATAAAATGTTATTCAGTGCTAAAATAGAAATGAATGATTTAAGTCACTAACAGACATGGGGAAAACTTAGTGCATATTACTAAGTGAAATAAGCCAATCTGAAAATCCTACATATTGTAATGATTTCAATTATACAACATTCAGGAAAAGGCAAAACTATGGATACGATAAAAATAGCAGTGATTGGCCAGGCATGGTGGCTCATGCCTGTAATCCCAGCACTTTGGGAGGCCAAGGTGGGTGGATTATGAGGTCAGGAGATCGAGGGCATCCTGGCCAACGTGGTGAAACCCCGTCTCTACTAAAAAAAAATACAAAAGTTAGCCAGGCATGGTGAGGTATGCCTGTAGTCCCAGCTACTCAGGAGACTGAGGTAGGAGAAAGGCTTGAACCTGAGAGGCGGAGGTTGTTGCAAGTCGAGATCTCGCCACTGCACTTCAGCCTGGTGACAGAGCAAGACTCCGTCTCAAATATATATATATATATGTGTGTGTGTGTGTGTGTGTGTGTGTGTGTGTGATTGCCAGGTCTTAAAGGAGAGGGTGGGATGAATAGATACAGATACTTTTTTTTTTTTTTTTGAGATGGAGTTTCACTCTTGTTGCCTGGCCTGGAATGCAATGGTACGATCTCAGCTCACTGCAACCTCTGCCTCCGGGGTTCAAGCAATTCTCCTGCCTCAGCCTCCCGAGTAGCTGGGATTACAGAGCCCCACCACCATGCCCGGCTAATTGTGTATCTTTGGTAGAGACAGGGTTTCACTTTGTTGGTCAGGCTGGTTTCAAACTCCCGACCTCAGGTGATCTGCCCGCCTCGGCCTCCCAAAGTTCTGGGATTACAGGCGTGAGCCACCACGCCCAGCCCACAGAGAATTTTAGGGCAGTAAAACTACTCTGTATGATACCACAATGGTAGACACATGTCATTGAACACTTGTCAAAACTCACAGAATGTACAACACTGAGAGTGAACTCTAATGTAAACCATGGACTTTGGTGATAATCATGCATCTCTATAGGTTCATTGATGGTAACAAAGGCACTTCTTGGGTGTAAATTGTTGGTAACAGAGAGGCTGTGCATGTGTGATGGCAGAGGATATGTGGGAATTCTGGAATTCTGTTCTTCCTGATCAATTTTGCTGTAAACCAAAAACTACTCTAAAAGTCTATTTGTGAAAAAGTACAGAATGGAATTAATCACTCAAGAAGAAAAATTAAGAAAATAGAAACAACAACAATAAAAATGTAGACTATCACTAGAACCAAGATTTTTGAAGTGGTAAGTGTGATCAACAATGTTAGCAGAGGCCGGGCGCAGTGGCTCATGCCTGTAATCCCAGCACTTTGGGAGGCGAGACGGAGGGATCACCAGGTCAAGAGATTGAGACCATCTTGGCCGACATGGTGAAACCCTGTCTCCACTAAAAATACAAAAATTAGCTGGGAGTGGTGGCAGGTGCCTGTAGTCCCAGCTACTCGGGAGGCTGAGGCAGGAGAATCGCTTGAACCCGGGAGGTGGAGGTGGCAGTGAGCAGAGATCGCGCCATTGCACTGCAGCTTGGCTAAAGAGCAAGACTCCGTCTCAAAAAAAAAAAAAAAAAAAGAATGTTAGCAGCAGGAAAAGGGCTTCTGAACATTCTAAAAATGACTTTAACATTACAGACATATACTTAGATCAAGCATGTCTATCATTACTCATCCAGAAATAGCGTAATTTAAGCAAAGAAAGGCAGTGAAAGAGGGACAGTGCCAGGTTCTGATGAAGAATACAATGAAAGGATTGTCTTATAATTTGAAACATTTGGAGAAGGAAGCCTATTAGAATTAAATGTATTCAATATATTAGAGTCAAAATCATCGAACAATTTAGTTTTAAAAGTTTGGTGGAAAATGAAGCGCAATTTTAAATTCTTTATTTTAACTGAGTGTTTCCAGAAAACAGTTTTCTCTCTCACAAAAAGAAACACAGTATAAATTCTAAAATTGTTTTAAAGGAAAAATATAAATATATATAAATAAGTAATTTTAAAGTCCTAAATTGGCTCAGTTTTATGAAATACTGGTAGCATCCTCATTTTATCTGTAATGTCTCTATTCAACCCCCTAAAACTTCTCTTTAAAAAGATAAATGTATGCAATAGAAAGGAAGCAATTCTCTCCTCCAAAATGCAAGATAGGTTATGATTCTATTTCCTCCACTTTCAACTAAGTCAATATCGGTGAATGCTGAACTATAATTTGGCCCCCGGACTACTGTGAAATCTGTCTGTTGACCAGTATAAGCATTCCATCTTACAACGGGAAGGCCCAGATATAATAAAAAGGTGATTTGTTGCTGAATTTTCTCAAAAAGAGATGAAAAGAAACAAAGTCACACAAGAAACCTGACCAAAGAAAGTACAGCCTGTGAAAATTCTCAGCTGGACAGTGCCTAAGGCGTCTTTGAACTTGACCTTCACCACAGGGTCTATCATGTTACTGAGGAGCTGCTGCCACCTCATGGAGAACTGAGAGATCTCATTTTCCAAACGCATGGGTTTCTAGTAGCCAAATGATCTTTGACAAAAGAATAAAGGCAATGCAATGAAGCAAAGAAAGTCTTTTCAAGAAATGTTGCTGGAACAATTGGAAATCCATATGCAAAAGAAAACCAATCTAGTTAGACATAACAATCATTTTCTAGGTGCATGGATTCCACAATCACCCATTTATATCTTGTCTTTTCTCTTTATTGAAAGCATAACAACCACATGAATCTCACATGAAAAAGCCCTTTCTCGTTGGATGTAATTCTCCTAATTCAATTTTTTATAACCATAGTATTATACAGCACATGCATATGAAATAAATAATATATCATCTCATTTTGAGTGATTACTGACTATCATCAGTCAAATTAATATCCCCAAACTGCAGAGAAATAGCCTAACATCGACAGGCTACAATTCTGCCCTGAATATACATTTACAAAGCTAATAGCTAAATTGCAAAATTTAGAGAATAACAAAATTTAAAAGGGTCTTGATGCTCCTTTTCCACCTTCCCTGCAACATCCTCACTGAAAACCAAAGTATCTTTCCTTCTTGTTTTTTGTATTATTGTCTCTCAACTTTTTTCTGTTTGGTTTTGTTTGTTCGTTTGTTTGAGATGGTGTCTCGCTCTGTCGCCAGGCTGGAGTGCAGTGGCACAATCTCAGGTCACGGTAACTTCTGCTTCCTGAGTTCAAGCGATTCTCCTGCCTCAGCCTCCTGAGTAGCTGGGACTACAGGCGCCCACCACCACGCCCGGCTAATTTTTGTATTTTTGGTAGAGACGGGGTTTTGCCATGTTGACCAGGCTGGTCTCAAACTCCTGACCTCAAGTGGTCCGCCCGCGTCAGCCTCCCAAAGTGCTGGGATTACAGGGATGAGCCACCGCACTCGGCCGTCTCTCAACTTTCAAGTTCTGTCTTAAGCCACGTGATCCGAGCAACAGAAATGGGCAAGTCTTTCTAGCTTGGTGCGGTGTTTCATGCCTGTAATCCCAACACTTGAGAAGTCCAAGGTGGGAGAATCCCATAGGGCTGGGAGTTCAAGATCATTCTGGGCAAAATAGCAAGACCCCGCCTCTACAATAATAATAATAATAATAATAATAATAATTCGGGAGGTCAAGGCTGCAGTGAGCTGTGATTGTGCCATTGCACACCAGCCTGGGCGACAAAGTGAGACCTTGTCTCAATTCTTTAGAAAAATGAAGAAGAAATAGGCAAGCCTAAGAACTAAAATAAAATTATAAATTCATTTTCAAGGAGCTTTATATCTTACTCGCAGAGACAAATAGTGTTGGGTATTTTTGTGGAAGCGCCATTGTGTGGATTTTGATCTAGAACAAATTACCTCAAAGTGTAAGATGTAATTTTTATGAATGATATTCTTCACTGGAGACAGAATGGGATTTCTAATAATTGCATCTTCATCATTTGAAACTCAGTGAGTTTTGGCATTTCCATGGTTTTTGTTTGTTTGCTTATTTTTAATGCTTTAAGCAGGTACTGTCCCCCAGGAAATTTGTAGATAAAAGCAAGTTATTTACAAACTTGTTCACCTACTTTTGATCCCACCCCAGCTCTGTACTCTGGGCTCACACTTCAACAAATCCTAGTAAAGTTTAAAAAAAAATCTGAATTTCCATATTTGTATTTCACATGCCCTTCAAATATTTAGAAGGTTGGAAGAGAAAATCTAAAAGTAAAATGTCTGCTTTCAATTTCTTCACCACGGTGAGTTTACATAGAAACTTAAGGAACCTCCAAAAATAAGTTATAAAATAATAAGTTATACCACATAAATGTGTATAGATGCACATACACACACACACACACAGTAGGACTTCAATGGGTGTTTATATTACTCTTTACAATGTATCTATGTTATCTATATTCTTTTATAAAGATGAAAATTTTATTAAAAATGAAATAAAAAGACACATGATTATAATATTATCGGAATAGACAAAATTCAAGGCTAAAACTAATTAAACAAGAAAAAGGGAATATCATATAATGGCAAAAGACGTGATGATAAAGAATATACACACTGCATTTTTTCATGAACTAAATAACATAAAGCTAAAAATTCCAAAACTATAGGAATGTGATAAAATAATCTGTCATGATAATATCCTTAATACAACTCTTTCAGAATTTGACAAAGTACACAACGTTACAATGTTATAGAAGATGTGATTAATAGTGTTTTACTTAACACACATATGTTGTATTCCACAAATCCTATACATTAAACTTCTTATATGTATGAAGTAGCTTTAAAAATCAGTCAAGGCCTGCCGGGTGCAGTGGCTCACACCTGTAATCCCAGCACTTTGGGAGGCCAAGGTGGGTGGATCACGAGGTCAGCAGATCGAGGCCATCCTGGCTAAAACGGTGAAACCCCATCTCTACTAAAAATACAAAAAATTAGCTGGGCGAGGTGGCGGGCGCCCGTAGTCCCAGCTACTTGGGAGGCTGAGGCAGGAGAATGGCATGAACCTGGGAGGCAGAGCTTGCAATAAGTCCAGATCTCGTCACTGCACTCCAGCCTGGGTGACAGAGTGAGACTCTGTCTCAAAAAAAAAAAAAAAAATCAGTCAAAATTCCAACTCTATTTGTTAGCTTTGTGACCTTGGAAAAGTTCTTTAATCTTTCTAAATTCCTGTTTCCTTCTCTGTAAAATAAAAACTGTCACATTCACTTGACTGTTGCGAAGGTTTAAATGATTAATAGGAGTAAAAGCCAAGCATGGGACCTGGCACTTATGAAACAGTGTAACAGTGTTTTTTCTTTCTGTTATCATATTTCTTCCTGGTCTTCATCTTCCGCAACTTGAATGCTAAGTACTTTTCACTGCATCTTCATATCACACCTCTCTATTACTTGGAAAAATTTTAGATGCCACAAACTGGGCTACCCAACATACTCCAACATCATTGCAGCTTCGAATCAGAGTCAGGCAGTTTTATAGACCAGCATGTCCAATGAACTTGTCTTGCCCTTAGCCTCCCTGTATTATCCAACTGTAAGTCTAAAATAAGTAATCATCAAATAGAAACAAACCAGCCAGAAAAAAAAAAAAAAAAAAACTGAATTCTTGGCCACGAAGAAAACCTTAATCAATTCCAAAAAATAGAGATTTTATGTCTCACATTCTCTAACCATACTTGAATTATAAACTAGAAGTTTACGACAAGAAGGAAAAAAATACCCTAAAGGCAGAACAATATGAAATTAAGGCACACTTCAAAATAGTTCCTATCTGAAGAGGTACTTAAAACTGATATTACAGTCTGGGCAAGATGGCTCATGTTTGGAATCCCAGCACTTTGGGCGGTCAGGGCAGGAGGATTGCTTTGGACCAGGAGTTTGAAACCAGCCTGGACAAGATGGTGAAACCTCATCTCTACAAAAAATTAAAAATTAGCCAGGTGTAGTGGCACAAGACTGTAATTGCAGTGATTCAGGAGGCTGAGGTGGGAGATCACTTGAGCCCGGGAGGTAGAGGCTGTAGTGAGCCATGATTGTGCCACTGCATTCAGCCTAGGCAACAGAGTGAGATCTTGTCTCAAAAACAAAAACAAAAACAAAAAACACTGATATTACAAATAAAAAGAATAGTCTAGGCATAGCTAAACTTTATACTACAGTAGGAAATATCTTAAATGCTTCTATTACTAAAAAGAAAAACTAACATTAAACCAAGTAAGCCAACTAATGAACTTTCTAAAAATTGTGATGAATCAAAAGAAAGTCATAGAGAATGAAAAATCAAGGATATTGACCAACCAATCACACTTCTGGCCACACAGTCTCTGTACACAATTGTTCATAGCAGCTTTATTTGTAATAGCCAAGAACAGAAAACAATCAAAATGTCCTATAACCGGTGAATGATTAAATCTATCTGTGGAACATACATGCCTTGAAATACTACTGAGCAATCAAAACAAGTTGTTGATATGCCCAACAACTTGCATTAATAGCATAGGCATTATGTCAAGTGGAAAAAGCTAATCTTAAAAGATCGCATGCTGGCTGGGCACACTGGCTCACATCTGTAATCCTAAAACTTTGAGAGGCCAATCACTTAAGGCCAGGAGTTCTAGACCAGCCTAGGCAAAATAGCAAGACCCTGTCTCCAAAAAAAAATTTTTTAATTAGTTGGGCATAATGGCATGCACCTGTAGTCGTAGCTACTCAGGAGGCTGAGGAGGGAGGCTCGCTTGAGCCCAGAAATTCAAGGCTGCAGTGAGCTATGATCACTGCACGCCAGCCTGGGTGACAGAGCAAGACCCTGTCTCTAAAAAGAAAAAATTAATTTTAAAAATCACATACTATATGATTCCATTTATATGATACTTTTGAAATGACAAAATTATCTATATGGAGAACAAATTAGTAGTTTCCAAAGGTTAGGGAAAGTAGGAGAAGGAGGAAGCAGGACTGTAAAGGGACAGAACAAGAGAGACCTTTGTGGGGATGGGCCTGTTCTGTATCTTGATTGTGGTGGTGACTACACTCATCCACACATGTGATCAAATGGCCCAGAAGTACATACATGCCTTGTACCAAGGTTGATCTCCTGGTTTTGATATGTAAGCCATAACCATTGGGAAGACTGGATCAAGGGTACGTGGGAATGCGCTGTACTATCTTTATAACTTCTCATGGATCTATAATTAGCTCAAAAAAAGGTGTTTTATAAAAAAAAAAAAAAAAGATGAAATTTTAAAATAAAAAGTATTTAAAATTTATTTTAAAGTTTTTAAATAAAATCTTGGTTTTTGAAAACACAAAGGAAATCTCAAACACAGATTAAATCTCCAACAAGGTTGAACAAGGAGGGAAAAGAGAGATGATAGAAAATATACAAGTAGGAAGAAGAAATAAGATATAACCCCAATACAGGTGATATTAAAAGTAAGAGACATGATATACACAATTCAGTGGCAATACATTTGGAAACTTAGGGTAAACTGATCTACTATGGGCCAGACATGTTTTTAGGTAGGGTCTCCCTGGATAACCACATAATTTTTGCTCACGGAATCCCCAGGAGGCACCATTCCCATAGAACACAATGGAACCCCCTAGAAATCTACAGGGGGAATACAACTGTGTCTATGAGCTGCCCTCATTATAGGAGCTTAATGTAGGTCAATTTACAAGACCCCATCTATGCCTTTCTGCAGCATATAGATGCAAAAGCTATAAATACACACATGAGTAAGTCGAATCCAGCAGTGCATTGAAAAAAATACAACATGGACAAGATACATTCTAAGAATGTAAAGATGGTTTTGAAATAGAAAATCTTCAACATAATTCATTACATAAACTAGCAACAAAACCATTTGTATCAATAGGTGGCAAAAAAAAAAAAAGAATCTGAAAAAAATTAGCTCCTATTCCAAAAAAGATTAAAGTAAAATATTAAAATAATACAGTTAACTCAATATTCTAAAATAGTAAAGACTATTTCTTGAAATAAAAGAAAAAAAAAAAGCAAATGGTACCTTAAAAGACAAAGTACTAAAACTATTGTTATAAAACAGGAACACACAAAATTATCTTTACTCACACATATTGTGATGAATCTAAAAAACAAGAAACACTAAAAAGAGATTAGCATTAGTAGCAAATTTGGTAAGACACTTTTCATAAGAAATACATAAACAGTAATTTTTTCTTTTTATGGAGAAAAATAAATGAGAAATGGAAATGGAAAAAAAACCTGGACACATGATAGTAACAACATATGATAAAATACCTAGAAATACATTAACAAATGTAGCTAGACAGTCTATATGAAGGAAACTCTAAAATTTTATTAACAGACATAAAACAAGAACTGAATAAATGGAAAGGTATGTCATGTTTCTGGATGGGAAGACTTTTTAAAATGTCACTTTTATAAATTAATACATAAATTTAATGTAGCTCCTGTCAGGATTCCAAAGAACTTTATTTTGTGACTGGGTAAAATGCTTGCCAAAATAGTAGTTACTGAAAAAAAAAAATAGTGAGAGGAGAGCTTAATTTACAAATATACTGTAAATCAAAATGGTTGTGATTTTGGCATAGGACTATGTCAGTGGAACAGAACAGAATCTAGAAACAGACTCGACTGTATATGGGAACTTACTCTTTGAAGAAACAGCAATGATTCATCCAGCACCAGGGCCTCCTCCCTTTCAACTTTCTCCCAGGTTATAACCTGGACCTACCCTCAATGTCTGAATGTCAAACATCTCTCTGACATTTCTTTCCAGGTCCCTTGCCTGAGTATATCTAGGCTGAAATATTTGGCCACATTAGGAACACCCACCCTTTGGTTCTATCTACTTCTTTTCCCCCTCCATCGTCAACTTCTCACTGACCTCACTTCTCTCTTTATCCAGTTCAGATTCCATAATGCATCATTATAATTTGTCCCCTGTGTTTACTTTCAGATAACTTGTGGGGTGGACCTATCCCCATTTCACTACCTTAGGAAAATCCCAGCCCTGCTTAAATTCAACTTTTTACCCACTCTGTGTCCGTAGATGAACATGCCTAGAAAAACACACAGAATTAAACTGACTGGCCTCTATTTTTGACCACACATTTTAAATAATCACTTTGCACTACTGATAAGTTCTATTATATTACCCTAATAGAGTTTCTTTCCTATTGTCCTAGATAATTATTTCCCATTTTCTCTTTTCTCAAATCCTCTCTTCCATTTACCTTAGTGATGATCTTGCTTTTTACATGAATAACACAGAAGCAATCAGAAGAGAACTCTCACATCCTCCTACCCCAAACCTGCAAGTCTGTCCATATCTGTGCTCCCCAACAGTCTTGTCATCTGATATGAGGACTGCACTACCTCTGCTCCTGTCTGAGGTCACTGTCTCCATTCAAGAAGTAGATCCCTTTCCTTACCTACTCAAGAGCGTTGTTGCTACCAGTTTCCCTTTTCATGACTGTTATTTTCTTTCTAGTAGATCATTTCTGACGTAGGGCAGGTGACCCCCCAAACTGGGGGTTAGCCCAGGGGACCTCTTGACTTTGCCCAGAAAAGAATTTAACAGCAAGCCAGTGATGTTGGACATAACTTTTATTGAAGCAGCAGTGCATGGCAGCAGCGGAGGGACTGCTCCTTGTGGAACGGGGCTACCCATCAGCAGTGCACCCAGAGCAGCAGCCCAGGGGCAGTTCTGCAGTCATATTTATACCAGCTTTAAATCACATGCAAATTAATGGACAGGTTATTTAGAAATTTCTAGAAAAACGGTGGTAACTTCTGAGTGTTGCCATGACAATGGTGAACTGACATGGCACTGGTGGATGCGTCTTATGGAGAGGTGCTTTCACCTCTTCCATACAGCCAGTCTTCCATCTGGTCCAGAGTAAAGTCCTGCCGCCTACCTACTGTCTCATTCCCATCAACACAAAAGTATTCTGTAACATCTCCCATTTTCTCTCTTCCTAGGCCCACTTACCCTCTCCTCACTTCCAGCTAGGACTCTATTCCAGCAAAATGTCTATTCTCTCTGCCTCCACTTGCTTCTTTCCCTATCTTCCTTTACCACTCTTTCTAGGCTTTCATCTCAACCACCTCTGAAATCTGTCAAAGTCACCAGTGACCTCCATATTACCAAATCCAAATGTGAATTCCCTTTTCCTATATGTCTCAGCTCAGCAGCGGGGGATAGTGTCTAAAAGCACCTTACACCAGAGGACAAGAATCTGGTCTTCAACCAACTGTGAAAATATGGGCAAGTAGTTTCCTCATTTGTAAAGGATGATGATCACACTACTCTAACACTATATTATAGGGTCGTGGAAGGATTCCGTGATTTAATATGTATAAAGCACTTAGACATTGTCTAGCACACCATAACAATTCCATAAATGTTAGCTATTATTAGTATTGATTGTTCACTTCTTCTTGAAACCTTTTTTTTTTTGACTGACTTCTAGGATGCCACACACCCCGGATTTTTCTGGCAACTTCCAAGTCTCCTTTGCTGACTCTTTCTTCTACTGTCTAAACAGCAAAGGGTTCTAGGATTACTTAGCACTTTCTTATTATCTATCTATTTTATAGATATATTCTTCCCTTGGTGATCTCCTATATATCTCATGTGTCTATGGCTTTAAATTTCATCTATGTGCTAATAATCCTCAAATATATATTTCTAGATTTCTATTCTCTCCTAAGCCCCAGACTCTTATACTCTTATATTCAAATATCTATTCAAGGCCGGGTGCAGCGGCTCACGCCTGTAATCCCAGCACTTTGGGAGGCCGAGGTAGACGGATCACCTGAGGTCGGGAGTTCGAGACCAGCCCGACCAACATAGAGAAACCCTGTCTCTACTAAAAATACAAAAATTAGCCGGGCGTGGTGGCGCATGCCTGTAATCCCAGCCACTCGGCTACTCAGGAGACTGAGGCAGGAGAATCGCTTGAACCTGGGAGGTGGAGGTTGTGGTGAGTCGAGATTGTGCCATTGCACTCCAGCCTGGGCAAGGAAGAACGAAAACTCCATCTCAAAAATAAATAAATACAAAACAAAAAAACCTATATTCAAAATTTCCACTTGGATATCCAACAGACAACTCAAATTTAATAAGTGCAAAATAATTTTTCCCCACGTCTGTTTCTCCCTCCATATTTCCCATCTTATAATGGAGCACCGTTACCCAGTTGCTAATGCCAAACACCCAGGAATCATCCTTTGATTCCTCTCTTTTCCTCATCCAATCTATTAGCAGGTCTTATTGTATTTACCTTCAGAATACATCTTGGATCTGACACTTCCCACTACAACCCTTAGTCCAATCCACCATCATCCCTTCATTAGATTTAAGCAACACCCTCCTCATAGATCTGCTTTCACGCTTGCTCCCAAATACCAGTTTAGCAAATTTTTTGAAACAAGTATCAGATCACATTACTTCTATGGCAAAGTTGGCTAATTATCTTCCCAATAACCACCTAACACTTCTTCCTTACTTCCTTACTGCCATTGGAGACAGCAATGTGCCTAACCTAGACTATATTTTCTAGCTTGTTAGGTGTGGCCAGGAGATTACATCCAGCCAGTGAAATAAATGGGAACAGTATTATGTATATCTTCAGGAAGTTCCCCCAAAAGACAACTGACTCAGTAGGGAGTGTGCCCTTTTGTCTTCCTCTCTTTCCTGCTGCCTGGAATATGGATGTGATAAACAGAGCTCTCCCACCCTGCAGCCACTTTGGACCATAAGGTAGTCTTGAGGATGAATAGAAATGGCCAATAGAGTCACTCTCAACAGTCCTGAATGATCATTTTTGGACTTCTCTGGTATAAGAAAACAAACCATTGCACATTTAAACAATTATTATTCTGAATTTTCAGTTAATATACATCCAAACCCAATCCTAAATAATACAGCTCCTCTATTTTTTCTTAGTCAAGCTAGTTAACATATCCACCACTTCATGTACTTATTTTTCTGTGGTGAGAACTTTTTTATTGGTACATAATTTTTGTTTGTATTTATGGAATACAAATGATATTTTCATACATGTATAAAATGTGCAATAATCAAGTTATTTGATTATTCAGGCTACCCATCACCTCAAGCATTTATCATTTCTTTATGGTGAGAACATTCAAAATCCCCTCTTCTAGCTATCTTGAAATATACAATATAGTGTTAACTACAGTCACCCTACTGTGCTATTGAACATTAGAAATTATTTCTTCTATCTGTATTTTTGTAACCCTTAACCAACTTCTCTTCATCCTCCTGCCCACCTTCCCTTTCCAGCCTCTGGTAACTATCATTCTACTCTCTACCTCTGTTAGATCAACTTTTTTAGCTCCCACATATGAGTGAGAACATTCAATATTTGTCTTTCTGTGCCTGGCTTATTTCACTTAACATAATAACCTCCAGTTCTAACCATGTTGCTGCAAATGATTTCATTCTTTTTTATGGTCTAATAGTATTCCTCTTTCTTTGTCCATTCATCCACTGATAGACACTTAGATTGATTCCATATTTTGGCTATTGTGAATAGTGCTGCAATAAACATTGGAATGCAGATATTCCTTTCATAGACTGATTTCTTTTCCTTTGAAGAAATACCCAGTGGTGGAATTGCTGGATCAAATGGTAGTTCTATTTTTAGTTTTTTTGAGAAACCTCCATTCCATGGTGGCTGTGCTAATTTACATTGCCACCAACAGTGTATAAGAGTTCCCTTTTCTCTGCATCCTCACCAGCATTTATTTTTGTCTTTTTGATAATTGCCATTCTAAAAGGTGTGAAATAGTATCTCATTATGGCTTTGATTTGCATTTCCCTGATGATTAGTGATGTTGAGTATTACCTTTTCTTATACCTATTGGCCATTTGTATGTCTTCTTTTGAGAAAAGTTTACTCAGATCCTTTGCCCACTTTTTAATGGGATCATTTGTTGTGCTGTTGTTTGTAACTTCTGTATTTAAAGCTCTTCAGTGGTTTCCCATCACACTCAGCATAACATCCAAACTCCACCAGGATCTACAAAGTCTTACATGGTTTGACTCCTGCTTCCTTCTTCTAACACCTCCCTGCTCACTTTCTATGCTACATAAACACTGGCCTTGTTATTCCCTGAACTCACCAAGCAGGATCTGCTCAGGCCCTTTCACACTTGCCAGTTCCTCTCCAGTAAACTCTCTCCTCCCACACATATGCGTATGTGTAGCAACATCTTTTTTCTTGTTGACTAGAGTCTCTGCTCAAATGTCACTTGCCCAGAGAGGACTTGCTTGAGACCGATACACTTTTTATCCAGTCAGTGTGGTCTATTTTCTTCCCACTCTTATTTCAAAATCATGTAATTCATCTGTTTACTCTCTTTTCCATCCTACTACATAAACTAACATGAGGACATTGACTCTGATTTATTCACCACTCTATCCCTAGGACTTAGAACCGTGCCTGGCAAATAGGAAGTCTGAAATAAATCTTTACTGAATAAATCAACAAGTTATGGAATTTCTATTCAGGGGAGAAAAGATTTATTAAATTGTGTTGGCAAAGTTTACTATCTGCCTGGAATAAAATAAACATCATAAAAACACCATAAACACAAATAAATTCCAGATGGATTACATAATAAAATATAAAGACAAATAAGCAAACAACAAAACTATGAAAATAGTAGGAAAAAAATGTTTGAGAATGGCTGTATAACCTTGGGATGGGGATGCCTTCTTGACTAAAAGGGAAATACAGAAGCCATAAAGGATTAACAATGTCATCTGCACAAAAGTGAAATAATTAAGAGTTAAAAAACAAATGATTGGCCAGGTGCAGTGGCTCACATCTGTAATCCTAGCACTTTGGGAGGCCAAGGCAGTGGATCACTTGAGCTCGGGAGTTCAAGACCAACCTGAGCAACACAGTGAAATCCTCATCTCTACAAAACAAAAACAAAACAGCCAAATGACTGCTCTGAACCATTGCATCCAGCCAAGAACAAATGCTCTGTCTCGGACAAGGACAGGAGTTGGTTCTTATGCCCTCCCTGAGAATATGTTAAAAATATATTTTAAACATTAAAGAACTTTGGGAGGCCGAGGCGGGCGGATCACGAGGTCAGGAGATCGAGACCATCCTGGCTAACATTGTGAAACCCCGTCTCTACTAAAAATACAAAAAATTAGCCAGGAGTGGTGGGGGGCGCCTGTAGTCCCAGCTACTTGGGAGGCTGAGGCAGAAGAATGGCGTGAACCCGGGAGGCGGAGCTTGCAGTGAGCCGAGATTGCGCCACTGCGCTCCAGCCTGGGCAACAGAAGGAGACTCTATCTCAAAAAAAAAAGAAAAGAAAGAAAGAAAAGAAAAGAAAAAAATTAAGGAAAAGAACAAATCTTTGTTGTTGTTGTTTTTGTGATGGAGTCTTGCTCTGTCGCCCAGGCTGGAGTGCAGTGGCACAATCTCGGCTCACTACAACCTCTGCCTCCTGGTTCAAGTGATTCTCCTGCCTCCTGAGTAGCTGGGACTACAGGCGACCACCAGCATGCTTGGCTAATTTTTGCATTTTTAGTAGAGACGGGGTTTCACCGTGTTGGTCAGAATGCTCTCGGACTCCTGACCTCAAGTGAACTGCCCACCTTGGCCTCTCAAAGTGCTGGAATTACAGGCGTGAACCATTATGCCCGGCCAAGAACAAATCTTAATAGTAAAGGACTGAGGCAGAAGGATCACCTGCGCCCAGGAGGTCAAGACCAGCCCGGGCAACACAGAGACTCTCTCTCTCCAAAAAGTAGAAAATTTGCAGGGCATGGTAGTGCCTACCTGTAGTCCCCACTACTTGGGAGGTTGAGATGGGATGACTGCATGAGCCCAGGAAGCTGTAGTGAGCTATGACGGCAGCACTGCACTCCAGCCTGGGCAACAGGGTGAGATCCTAAGTAAAAATAAAATAGTGAAGGCAGCGAAGAATATTATCCTATGATATATTTCTACAGATTTATGCAAGATAGAGGCCTCTAATAAATAAAGGAAGAGAAAAAGGAAGTCTAGAACACGTAGGTAGAGACTGCAGAGTGATGAGAGCCAACCTGCCTTGGGGTGGCCACGAAAGCCCTGATCAGTGTCAGGTATAGTAGAGGTGGGAGGAAGGAGTCCAAACATAATCACAAGGAAATTTTCTGGTAATGTGAATATTCTGTATCTTAACTGATAGTGGTTCTTTTGGGAGTGGGGAGGAAGGGTCTCACTCTTGCCAGGCTGGAGTGCAGTGGCACAATCACGGCTCACTGCAGCCTTGACCTGGATTGCTCAAATGATCCTCCCACCTCAGCCTCTGGAGTAGTGGAAACCATAGCTGCACCACAATATGCCTGGCTTTTTTTTTTTTTTTTTTTTTTAGTTCTTTGTAGAGAAGAGATCCCATTATGTTGCCCAAGCTTGTCTTGAACTCTTGGGTTCAAGCAATCTTCCTGCCTCAGTCTCCCAAAGTGCTGGGATTACAGCCATGAGCCACACTCGGCCTTGATTGTGATAGTATTTATACAAGTGCATATATTTATTAAAACCCATCAAGACATAGCCTTATATAATCAAAGTAGATTACAATACTTATGGGAATTTCATCTAAGGCAATAAACACTGAAAAATTACAAATTACATTTTTCCTATTTTTGCCTAGAAAATGAAAGAAATCCTAGTTAAACCTAAGTACCAAATGAAAGAAATTAATTAGGTGTCTCAATAAACTTAGAAAAGTCTATAGCTTTTATTAGTGACAACTACACAGATTTCTGAAACGAAGAAAACCTATGTTCTATTCACACTGACAAAATGAAAAATTCATAGGAATAACTTTAATAAAGAAGGTATAGGTCCTATGTGAAGAAAACCATAAACTACTAAAAACATTATAGAATCTGAATAAAGAAAGATACCCCATGTATCCTCATGGCAAGTCTTGTAACTAAATTATCAGTTTTCTCACAATGAATGCAGGAATATCATGTGATCCCAATTAGAATTCTAAAAACTAATTAAGAATTAAATTTTTGGTTTTTAAAACTTTTAAGGATGTAAAACTTCAAGCAAATTCAAAAGACAAGTCACTGGGTGAAGATGTCAGCAATAAATATTAATGACAAAAGATTAGTAACCATATTCCATTAAAAGAAATAAACCTCCTTCATATGAATATTTTTTAAAGGACCTACCAAAAGGAAAAATGGGTAAGGGATCATTTGAAGATTCACATGTGAAGAAAAAAATATAAGCACATAGAAGAATGTGCCTTACAAGCCATATACTATGTTTTCTGTTATCTAAAGCCACCATCAAGACTTTTGCTTTACCAAACCCCTGTGGCAGCTGATGAAACCTGCAGAGCTATTTTAAGAAGGTTTTTTAAAACATAAAATACACAGAATTAAAGAAAAACCAATTATACTAAAATACATTACTTTTCAAGGTTAAGAGCCCCTAAAATAGAAGGTCAAAGTAGATTACAGTACTTATGGGAATTTCATCTAGGGCAATAGCGGTACTTCGGCTCAGTAGGAAAAGGCAGGTTTATTTCATGTTTTGTGCAGAACAACAGGCTACATGTATGAAGAAGAATGAGATGGCTCCTTATCTTGTGCCGTAAACAAGTGAATTTCAAATTATTCAAGATTTTAAAAGAAAAAATAAAATAAAAATCTCAGAGGAGGTTAAGGAAACTATGTCAAATCTAAGAGTTGAGGAGCCCAGAAGTGATAAAACATTTTTTAAAAAATTGTAAGGAAAATATAGCATAAACAAAATTTTAAAAGGCTGTTAGAAAAAAAATGCTTATAACATACACATTTGGATTAGTATCTGTAGTATACAAAGAACTCATATAATAAAACCACAAAAAAACTGAACAGAAAAACTGGCAAAGGATATAAATAATCACTTCAAAAAAAAGCCCACAAACATGAAAACCACTGCAGAAAATGCAAACTAAGTTACACCTCAGAAGTTACACCTGCTTATAATCCCAGCACTTTGGGAGGCCGAGGGGGGGCGGATCACCTGAGGTCAGGAGTTTGAGATTAGCCTGGCCAACATGGTGAAACCCCATCTCTACTAAAAATATAAAAATTAGTCAGGCATAGTAGCACATGCCTGTAATCCCAGCTACTCGGGAGGCTGAGGCAGAAGAATCGTTTGAACCCGGGATGCAGAGGTTGCAGTAAGCTGAGATCACGCCACTGCACTCCAGCCTGGGTGACAGAGTCAGACTCTATCTCAAAAATATATATATACACTCACTATCTGGGAAAGATTCATTTGTATTCAAAACCTCAGCATCACACAACATACCTTTATAACAAACATGTATAGGTACTCCTGACTCTAAAATAAAAGTTGAAAAAAAATTACACCTTATAAGTATCAAAGTAACTAAAACGTGGTAACACCTCAGGGCTGATGGGGAATGTAGGAAAGAGGGAAAGTGGTATGTTCATAGGTATTACACTAGTGGAAATGTAAAAGATTATAGACTTTGGGAAGCTATTGACAAAATATGTCAACACTTAAAAAATGCATTGTCTGATCTATGGATCCAACTCATAGATATCTAACAAAAGGAAATATGTACAAGGATATTTATCATGGTACTATCTACAGTAGCAAAAAAATAGAAACAAGATAATTGCCCATTACTAGAGGAATAGTTGAACAAACTGTGGTATCCGACACATTCAAATTTTAATACTGTACCATCACTGAAATGGATCTTAGATGTACAGAAATTGGCTTGGAGGGATTTTCACAATCTACTGTTAGGAAAGAAAGGCAGCCAGGCGCAGTGACTCATGCCTGTAATCCCAGCACTTTAGGAGGCCAAGGCAGGATAGCTTAAGCCCAGGAGCTCGAGACCAGCCTGGGCAACACAGGGAGACCTTGTCTGTACAAAAAGATGTTTAAAAAAATTATCCAGGCATGATAGTGCACACCTGTAGTCCAGCTACTCGGGAAGCTGAGGTGAGAACATCATTTGGGTCTGGAAGGTCGAGGCTGCAGTGAGCTGTGATCATGCCACTGCACTCCTGCCTGGGAGACAGCGAATGCCTGTCTCTAAAAAATAAAGAAAAAAACAAAGAAAAACAACATGCAGAGATGAATATACAGATGGTTCCAATTTATAATATATATTTAAATGTAAAGAAAATTGTAACTATATATAAATATATATGTATCTATATGTATTTGCATATGAATATAAACATCGAGAAATGCAGAAAGAGCACATGTGCTAGGATGCAACAGATACCTCAGGGAAAGAGGAATGAGAGGGCGTGCTCGGGTGACAGAGGAAATGAAAAGAAACCACATCATATAAATCAAGAGGTCCTTAAAATAGCATGTATGAAGTTAACTCATTTACAGTTTTCTATGTATATATCCATAAAGAAATATGTAAAAGGAATCTCACTAAAATGTTAATAGTTATTTAAAAGTAGTGGCTTTTCAAGTGGTTTACTTTTTTCTTTCTTATGCAAATAATCAATCTATTATTGATGTAACTAACCTGATGTACAAGTACCTCTGTAAATAAGAAAAACACACACATTCTCACACAACATATATTTGGTTGCAAGAAAAAAGAAAATCCAAGTCAAATTGCCTTCAACAAAAAAGGAATTTATTGGCTCACATAAGTGAAAGTTGAGAAACAGATCTCAATTCAGGTCCAATTTGATCCAGAAGTCCCCAAGGGCTCCAACAGACTCCCTCTCATTCTCTTGGTACTGCCTCAGGCTGGTTCCTTTATATTAGAAAAATGAGCTGCAGCAAGTTCAGAATGTGACTCCTCCCAGCACACTATCTCCAAGGAGATGTCTTCAATAGCTCCTGAAAAAGCCTAGGCAAACATCTTTATCTCAGTAGTCTGGTCTGGGTCAGGTGCCTACCCCTGAACCATTGCTACTGGGAAGTGGGGCACTGCTTAAAGGTAACTGGGTTAATCTAGAAAGCCGAGGGTGTGACAATGCCACCCAAACCACATGCATGATTCTTTGCAGGGGTCGGGGCGGGGGGGGTATGGTGAGAGAAGGAAGTAGGTGCTGGATTGGGCAGCCACAGCACACACGAACAAGAAATTAAAGTCGGTCACAAACATATCCAATAAAATATTAAAAGTACTCAAGCTCACTAGTAATCAAAGAAACACAAATAAAACTATGTAATTTGTTGCTTCTCCGGTCAAAAAAGAGGAAAAAAATAAACAATAAATAACTTGTATATGTATGAGAAATGGTAAAGGGGGCAAGACTGAGAACAGGCACTCACATGACTATCCAAAATATGTGTGTGTTTGCGTACATGGAATAGCTTTAACTATGGGGCACTTAAGCAAACTTTATACCACAATCAGAAACATGACTGATTCCTAAATATGAAACAATAAGCTAGCAACAAAACAGTAAAATGTAAAGCCCCATCACAGCAGTCCTCCAGCATGATAGATGTTCCCATTTGGGGAGAGAAAAATAAAAAAAAATAAAAAAATTTAAAAACCTGGGTGAGTCTATATTCCTTAGTCCCTAGTCTTGACTTAGCTAGCCTATCTATGTCTATTTATTCTCGTCTTTCAATAGTTTAGGCAAAACCCAGGGTGAAGTCTATATAGTCGAGTATACAAGGCAGGGTCGGAGTCAGAACAATGTCTTCTGAAAACTGAATAATGTTTTTACTCCTATACCTAACTAAGGAAATACAGGAAAGACAAAATAACTTCCTAAGTATTACTGGTGAAATGTACCTCCAAGAAATAGAAGCATAATGCTTGAATATGGAGAGGATCTCTGATCTGTAATACACGAAGAATTGTTGAGTTCATTTGAAAAAAATACACAGAAAAAATATGCATTAAGTTGTACTTAAAGATAGACTATGAATATTGCATAAGTCTGTGCCAACTCACAGGCAGAACAAGTACTGGTGTAAGAAGGATTCTTTCATGAGCTATGGTGCTAGTCCCACCCTTAGTAGAGAATCATGTCTATTTCTTGACTATGCAAACTACGATGAATCAAAATCAAGTCTATTTCCACAACACTCAACTAGAATGCCAACACCAAGTATGAGTTTGTGGATGGCCATCAAATACATGAAATGAAAACATCACCCCCAGATTGCAGTTTTGAGCAAATTACTGTTTCCATACTTTCTGTTCTCACATAGAAAGTGAATGTACCATAAGTCCCTAACTTTGTACCTTTTCTAAGTCAGGATTTTCATTCCACTCTGAGCAGATGAAAGAAATAAGATCACCTACTCCACTACCTTAACTTTTATGTCACATGACTTATGAGGTAGGTTTACACCATGGGATGTACTCTATAACCAAAAAGTCTGAAATACTTCTATTACATATAACAAAAGAGTGATAAAGAAATAGTGGACCTGCCTTAACTCAGTTGTGTTACAAAAAGCTGGTAACCACCCATTGTAAAACGAGTGATGGTGAAGAGTATGGGCTCAGGCGTAAAAATGCCATGACTGGAATCCAGCTCAATGACCGAGTAGCTATGTGATCTTTGGGGGTTACCCAACATACCTACATAGTGTTGTCCTCACCTTTAAAATGGGCATAATAGGATAATCTATTAAGGTTGCTGTGAGGTTTAATGAGATAATTCAGCACTTAGAATGGCACCTGGCACCAAGGAAGCTTTCAATAAATGTTAACTGTTACTCAGAAATTGAATAGTTCTTTATTTGTTTGGGTCAATCTCAGTACTCCCAGAACTCAAAATACTACATTCTAATTGTTCTAATTTGTACCATCTGCAAAAGACCCTTTAAGACTGCTTCAATGATTCTGAAAAGAATTAACAAAACCCTGCTACTAGGTGCCTGACTTTAGATATTACAACTGTTGTCACTTACAAAACCTCCACTACAAAACACTAAGCGTGCAACAAAATAATAAAATGAAAGCCACATAATATCAGTAACACCATAGTACATATTCCTCAGCTGATGAGAGTAATAGGAAAATGTATATACTTCCTGCACAAATCCATCTAGGGAAGGTAGGCTATATTTATTCAAGAACTAGAAAAAGGTTACAATATAAATCTATCAAACAAAATTCATTTTTGTTATATTCAAGTAACTTGTATATATTCAAATTTAGACCAAATCAAGACAACAATCCAATACACAGATGATTATATAGCTCAAGGAGCAAAAAACAACAGTCTTGTCAATACAGACTCTACATAAATACACAAATCTCAAGTTTTAATATAACATGAACAAATCACAAGTACCTGTGTTAGTGTTCTTTCTCCAAATTTCTAGTAGTAAATCTTGTATATTTAGTAAAAGCATATAGAATGTATAAAACCTTCAACCACATGTAATGTAGACTAGGAAGTGTAAATCAAATAAATGTGAGGTTTTTATATGTAAAGATGTACATTTCAGAAAGAACCCAACATGAAATAAATTAACAAACATATTGCAAAGGTGGTCACTCACAAAAATGCTTATCATTTGCAATTGTATACAGAGAACAAACTGCCCAGAAATTAATACTGGAATCTTACTAAGGGGTATTATAGTAACCAACCTTAAAGGACAAATAACTTATTTGGGGGGTTAAAATAGCAGAGATCAGTGTAAATTAAATAACACATGAGTGAAAAAAATCTACAATATACAATAGCAAGAGGTGAGAAAACTGAATACTATGAAAAAGATGTATTAGTCTGTACAAGTTGGTTTTGATGAACTATTGGTTACTTGTTAAGTAAATTGTCAAGATTTTCATTGTGACAGTATTTTCCCTCACACATCAGAATCTGAAAGTAATACGCCTTTCTCAAATTTTCACTCGGTGTTTTTCTTCCCCACTCCTCAAAACACACAAATAGGTTTTTCAACGTCAACTAGCCATTATGGAAGCCATAAGATACAGATATTCATCAACATTACACAAGCTACAATTGAGGTACCTGGACAAATACTACCAACATTTATGAAAAAAGATGTTGGTTTTAAAAGTGGTTAGTACGAGGAGTCACAATAAACACACTATTCATGTCCTCCTGAAACCAAAATGGGGGAAAACCTTATTGTCATTCTGCCAAACACCACATAACTAAAAATGCTGCACAGAGTCATGAATCCAATGTACATATCACAGGATTAAAACTCCAGTTAAGCAACTGAGCTAATCATTGAAGTAAATTAAAAGTACCAAGCTTCTTTAACCTATCAATGCTGTTTTAGAAGCATCATCAGAATAAATAGAGATTTAGTTATAAATTGGCCTGGGCTACATTCTGTAATGAGAATTTTGCTTCGTACTAAAAAAGAATCTCAAACATCCTAGAAAAGCTGTGGAATCATGCTCTTTATTATTCCTGAAAGAAAATTTGCCACGTTTGATGATACCTCTATTCTTCTCCGTGGGTCTAGGAGTTCTACATACCAAGTAATTCAGAAAATGATAGGAGTATTTAAGCAAAAAGAATAGCAAAAGCAGACTTTGTATCAACATATACTAGATAGGTGGATTTTTTTAAAAATTACATGATAAATGTAAATCATAAAATTGAATGTACTTATAAAGGTACCTATTTTGTGCTACATAAAAAAACTGTAGACTGCAAACTGTGCATGCTTACCATAACATTTTACCCAGGGTCAATGAGTGGGATTTCTTGCAAATATTTACTGCTATGATATAAAACAATTATGTGCAAACTGCAAGGTCCCTAAAATAGCAGTTAAAGAGTTTATATACAGAAAGATGTCACTATCTGATCAAATATGCAAGAGATGGAATTTCCCAGAGTTTATAACACAGAACAATAACCACCACAGGCTCCTCCTCCTTGGCCTTCTTCCCTGTGTGACAGTTTGACTCCTTTATTCTGGTTCTCACTTTCCCACAGTCCAGGGGTCTGAATGATCTTTTCAACAAGTTCTTCAAAGGCACATTGTACACCATCACAGGTTTTTGCACTTGCCTCTGAAATTCAAGGAAAAAGGTCATTCATAGTATATTCCTTTCTGGCCATATTCTCATGTTTTTCTGGGAAACGATCAGGGCATAAATATCAGCCTATAATACATTAAGATCCAAATCAGCAATTTTTCCCCACAGTCAATAACTACTGAATTTCCAAATCTCAAAACTGAGTTACTTAAATTCTATCCATAAGAATACTAGTGTATAAATTTATACCCAAAAAATACTGGTTTATAATCTTAAAACTGTGATAGAAGTATAACTTGTAAAGCCCTACTTAACTAGCATGTGAAAGTTTTTTCCTTAAGCTTTCAGTTAATTCTTACAACTTGCTCCCAAGGCAGATATTATTCCTATTTTAAAATAAGGAAATTCATACAAGTTATACAATTAACCTGATTATTCTGTTAATAATCAGGCAGCTCCAGGTAGCTGGACAAAATGACAAACCACCATGAAAACTGGTCCCACAGCAAATGTTTGCTCATGAAACTCAAGTGGACACTCAGCACTGCTTCCAACCCTACATTTCCTTAGTGGTGATCTTTCTCACTGTCTGAGATGACGACTTTATTCCTGCCTCTCAAAACTCTATCACAGCTAATAATCTAGCTGCATTATGCTGAGAAAATCAGAAGCAATCTGGCAAGAACTACCTGATCATCCCACTAATAAATTTACCAAGTTACCTGCATATGTATCCTCATGCTCTGCCTTCCCTTCTGTGAGAACGGATGAACTGTCCCTGCTGCTATCCAAGCCATCGCCTTCTCTTGTTCCTGGAGTCCCACCCCTTCTCATTCACTGAAGGATCAAACACCCTCTCTATTGGATCATACCAATCAGCCTAAAAGTCTGCCAAATTATTTTCCATCCTATTAAAAAACAAACTTGCTCTCTACGCCACATGCCCTTCTTATAGCCACCCATTTCTCTACTCTCTTTGAAACCTCTTCTAAAGAGTTATCCACATAAGCTGTTTCTACCTTCTTATCTCACATTCTTTCTTCAAACTACTCTAATTAGGCTTTCATTCCCACCACTCCACTGAAATCACTCTTTTCCAAGACCACCAACACCCTTTATCTTGTCCAATCCAACATCCTAATTTGATTTGACATCTTTGGTATTTGATACTGCTAATCACTTCTTCTTTTAAACAAGTTGTTCCCTTGACTTCCAGGACACTGAACATCCTGAAAATCCTCTATCTCATTGGCATGTCATGTGCAGACTTATTCGCTGGCACTTCCTCTTTCTGTGGACCTCTAATTGCTGGAGTCCCCCAGGGTTCAATCTTCTGCCATTTTCTTTTTTCGTTTTGTTTCGTTTCCGAGACAGGGTCTCACTCTTGTCACCTAGGCTGGAGTGCAGTGGGAGCTCCACTATAGCCCTGGACTCCCAGGCTCAAGTGATCCTCCCACCTCAGCCTCCAGAGCAACTGGAATCACAGGCACATGCCACCACACGCAGCTGATTTTATTTGGAGATGCGGTCTCACTAGGTTGCCCAGGCTTCTTCAGCCCTTTTCTATCCACATTCTTTCCTGAAGTCACCAATCTAATCACGTGATCTTAAATGCCACCTAAATGCCAATGACCACCACGTCCACCGGTTATCAGAAAAATGTCTCATTCTTATGTCAAAGTGAAATTCTTGATTTCTCACTTCCCTACCGTAAACTTGCTCTTATCTCAATCTTTCACATCCCAATTATTGGCAGCACAATCCACCTCACTGCTCATGCCTAAAACCCGGAGTTATCTCTGATTGCTCTCTTTTCTTTTTCCTTTTTTTTTTTTTTTTTTCTTTTCTTTTTTGAGACGAAGTCTCGCTCTGTCGCCCAAGCTGGACTGCAGTGGCCCAATCTTGCTCACTGCAAGCTATGCCTCCCAGGTTCAAGCGATTCTCCTGCCTCAGCCTCCCCAGTAGCTGGGACTACAGGCGCCCGCCACCACTCCCAGTGAATTTTTTGTATTTTTAGTAGCGACCGGGTTTCCCCATGTTAGCCAGGATGGTCTCGATCTCTTGACCTTGTAATCCACCTGCCTCGGTCTCCCAAAGTGCTGGGATTACAGGCATGAGCCACCGCACCCGCCTGATTGCTCTCTTTTCTTATCCTCCATACCCAATCCACCCACAAATCCTGTCAGCTGTACCTTCACTGTACCTCCCAGAACTGCCAGTTTTCCACCACCCTCTACTGCTACATAGTCAAACCACTGCTTCCTTCATCTGAGCCACCGCAAGAGAAGAACTAGTCTCTTGCTTCTGTTTCCCCTAGTCCATTTTCTACACAACAGGATCTTTTTAGAGTATCAGGTCACACGCTGCTTCCCTGCTTTCCACCACAACTGGAACACAATTCATCTCTTTACCATTTGAATGGCATCTCTCACCATCTGCCTTCTCCTTAACACACACTATGCTCCAGTACACACGCTTTCCTCCTGTTCCTTTAACACACTAGCCTGGTTCCTACCTCAGGAAATATTCGCTCTTCTCTCAGCCTGAGATGATCTCCCTCTAGACTAGGAGTGTCCAGTCTTTCGGTTTCCCTGGGCCACATTAGAAGAATAGTCTTGGGCCACACATAACATACACTAACACTAATGATAGCTGGAACTTAAAAAAATAACTCACAAAATCTCATGTTTTAAGAAAGTTTACAAATTTGTGTTGGGTCACATTCAAAGCCATCCTGGGCCACATGCAGCCCGTGGGCTGGACAAGCTTGCTCTAGATCCTCACCTGAGGGATTTCTGCTCAAATGGGACAGTCTCTAAGAACTTTCCCTAATCAGAACCCATTCCAGTCGTTCTCTCTCCCTTTATGTTTTATTTCCTTCATAGCACTACTTACTTATTTAAGTCTGTCTCCCTTACTAGAATGTAAGCTCCATGTGGGCAGAAAGTTTGTCTGTTTTGTCCACTGTTACATCTCGAGTGTTCAATAAATATTGGGTAAACTAATGTATGGAAATCAGGGATATACAGCAAGTAAAAGTACTCAATTCCTTTCTGAAAATCTCAATACTTTCCACTAATTCCACTCTGCTTCTATCTATATATGAAGTCCTCTCAACTTCATTTGCAGATTCCTAGTAGTTTCCAACGCCATGGAATGGTTAAATCAGTAATTCCTAAAGCTGGCTTCACATCAGAATCAACTAGAGTGCTTTTTAATAAACTGCCTTTCAAACCTGTAATAAGGCACAGGGCCCAGGTGATTCTGATATGGCTCATCCAATTTTCTAGATGAGGGGTTGGCAAACTCTTTCTGTAAAGGGCCAGGTAGTAAATATTTAGGCTTCGTGGGCCATATGGCCTCTGTTGTAACTACTAAAATCTGCCATATGGCACAAAAGCAGCCACAGACAACATGTAAACACATGGACATGGCTGTGTACCAATACAAATGGTGAGGCCAGATTTGGACCAGGCTGTAGTCTGGCAACCCTTGCTGGACCATGTTTCTCAAAAATTAATGTGCATACAAACCATATGAAGAGCTTGTTAAAATGCAGATTCCAATTCAGAAAGTCTGGGGTAGGGCCTGAGCTGAAGCACTGCTAACAAGCTCCCAGGTGGTGCTGATGGTATCAGCATATGGATCAGCAAGGCACAACTTTAGCACTGGGTGCCAAACTTTACTGAATGCCATTATATCCTGTGAGGAATGATTTGACTTTTTAAAAATATGATTTCACATAATATGATCATACATTTTACAGAAAGAAGAATAAAGAACCTTGTTATATAGTTAGATTTTGTAACACAGGGCAACTAGGAACAATACTCTAAATACATTTTATGGTTCATAAAGGAATAAACTTAGCAAAAATTCCATTTAAAAATTCCTCATTAATAATGAAAGGATAGATATTCACTCACACACCTACCTATAAATAACATGGAATGCTTTCGTGCAAATTTCAGGCCTTCATTTCTATCGACTTCACGATTTTCCTAAAACATAAATGCAATGATTAAGAAAGGCTACCAAAATACAGAACCAAAATGCCAAGTGTCTACCTTCTTACCTTATCGATTTTATTTCCAACTAGCATGTTTACTATGTCATTTCTTGTACAGTATGTTTCCAATTCATTTAACCAATTATCCAGTTTAACAAATGTGTCTCTTCTTGTGACATCATAAACTGAAATAAAAGGAGTCATTTGTTAAATAAGCATTAAAGAAAGAAGCAATGGTATATTTCTGATACGTAGCTAGGAGTTAGCATTACTAAGCAATATAGGCAAGTCTGTTTTTTACTGTCTCCAACAATTAATAATGAGTGTCTACTGATCCAAATGGAAGAAACAAGTGTTTTGTTTTAAAGCATACACACACATTTCAATCCTATTAACATATACTGTCACAGAAATGAAATTATATCCTGTGTAATAAGTGAAAACCCATTTAATACCCATTAAAGCAAAATAACAGCTGTTCCCATTCATAATGATGAATGAGGTCTAGCCAAAAACCAGAGTATTTAGATTTGAATCTGTGGCAAAATATCAAAAAAAAAAGAAAAGAAAATACATGAATGTAAACATCTATGACCCCATTAATTTGTTTCTTACAAGAACCAAAATTTACAGCTTTGAAAAAATTGTAGTACAGTTAGTGGATGGGTTCCTAATGGTCTTCCTGTTATCACTTTCATCTTATGTCATTCTGCATTACAACAAAAAGCTTATTAAAGTGTTTTACAAACTCAAGAGATGCTGAACCAAAAGGCTGTCACTATCAAGTCATAATATTAAAAAAAAGAGAATTCTACCTATTAATACAATTGATCAATATTCATTTTAAACTGTTTCCCAGGAATATCAAGAACAAGCACTTTTCAACAAATTACACTGAGAAGCCACATTTGGTTTCTAAATTTTGTTTGATTATAAATCAATAGTGTTAAGTGCTTTGTGATATTTTTAGGACTAATAAAGCAGGTTCTACTAATCAACAAATACTTTTCATCCTTTATAAACTGCAGCAAATATTAATATGCTGATGACTGAAGCCCAGTTTCCGTAATACTCCAAGACAGTCGAACATACGCTGATTAATCCTCAATTACGTTCTCATTGACATGTGTTTTCAAACCAAATAGTCTTGTCTTTATTTTTTAAGTGCTAGACAAAAGACTAAAATCAGAAGTTTTAATATTCATTAATATTACATGAAGTTAATACAACTACAAGTTACATAAAAGTAGCTCTAATGAGAAGTAAAACAAAAACACACTAACTTTCACAGACTAGGAAAATCAGAAACTCCAATAAATATTTTTAAATTAATTAAAGTAAACACTTACCTAATATAACACCCTGTGCACCTCTATAATAGCTGGGAGTTAATGTTCTAAACCTCTCTTGACCAGCAGTATCCTAAAAATGATCATTATTATTAAATTAAACAAAGTATAAATAGACCTTCAATATACTAGTTTAAGAGTAGAAAGTCAAACAGCATTATTAAAAATAGTATTAATGCATGAGCTCATTAAAAAACTGGAACTTAAATAAGATGTGTTCACTTACTGACAAGTGTCACAAAATAAAATTACTTATAATTACTGATCTCTAGAAAAATGAAACTATGTAAAGGTTTTCTGCTGTTTTGAATTTAAGATTTTTATCATACATGAAATGAAACCCATGGTTCTAAACTCCAGCTGCACAATGAAATTTTCTGGGAATCTTGAGTCTAACCTCCAAAAAACTTCTGCTTAATCGGTCTAAGGTAATGACACGAATTTTTCAAAAAAATCTTACCAGGTGCTTTTAATGTAGAATCAAGGCTGAGAAACACTGATTTGAAGAAAATTATGGGGACGTCTTACTTTAGGTAACAGATTTTTAGGTTGGGCTCTTTTAAGTGTTTTCTATGTATCTCCTTTTGAGAGAATGCATATAACCAAGCCATTCTTTATTACATGTTGTTTCTGACTCATGTTAGGGTTAATGAACAATGTACACTAGGTAGAAAATGTAAATTTCATAAAGCAGGGACTCATCTGTTTAATCACCAGTTTAACCGTTGTGCTGAGCGCAATTCTTGAAAAAAGACAGTTGCTCAGAATTTGTTGAGTAAAAAAAGAAAAAGAAAAAGAAAAAGAATGAACCTATTTAACAAGCCTTTACCTCCGGGCCCAATTCCTTCTCTCTGTTGTCTTTCCACTATCCTTGGACTATGGATTCAAAGTACCTAAGATTATACAAAGCAGCTCAGCCCACCACCTGTTTTATTAAGTAAAGTTTTATTGAAACACAGCAGGCCTATTTGCTTACGTATTGCCACATGGCCCACTTCAGGATTGGACTATTTCCTATCTGGCTCTTTAAGAAAAAGTTTGCAGTCTGCTGATGCAAAGTAACCTAAAGAAAAGTAAAAGTAAACACATGTATCAAACCTCAACTTAGCTACCAGTCCCACTGCTGTAAATGAGGGTTTTCTATGGGACAAGCAGAAGCTCCTCTAGATATAAAAAGTGCTAGAATAACCTGTAAGAGGTTTATAAGATTGGAGAGGAATTCAAACCAGGGGCTTGAGGGGCTTCAGCAACACAGTAGGGAGGATCTGCGGTCATTTATAACCCCAGAAGAGAAACTTAAAAGGAAAGTAACTTTCCAATGTAAACCACTTTGAACATTCACCACTCTTCCACAGATATACTTACATAAATTTGAATGCCTTTCCTTCCAGATTCTCACCACCACAGAAACTAATCCCCACCCTGCCATGCTTAAGTGAAGAAGTAACAGATTTAAAGTAAATGTTCTAAACAGATAAATTTATAAAATAAATGATTTTTCTCTTTACAAAAATTCTTGCTGCCTCTTAAGTTTCTTACAAAACCTGCTTTGGATTTTAAAATCATTCAATTTGCATATTTACTCAACTTTTCAAGAACAATAATATGAATTAAAAGCTGCTTAAAGCAAAGTGAACTTGCTATCTAAAGCAGATTATAACTTTGGTAACATGAGACAAGTCAATATTGTAGTCTAATAATCATTAATGAAATGGCACATGGATGCCCAGTGATCTTTTTTGATCACTATGCTCAAGTAATCAAAACCCAAATTTGCAGGGAAAGAAAAAGTAATCAACTAGAAGCCAAAAGATATAACTACTATGCATATCATAGTAAAATGATTACTATGTATATCAGTAAAAGTGTCACCGCTTTTAGGAAGCAATTGGTAATATATACAATAAGAAACTAGAAATGCTCTTCATAGCCTTGTACTAGTACCTATTTCACACAATCTGATTCATAAAAACTCAATAAAAAATGTATATTTTAAAATGACAAATCATTATGAGAACGCATCCTGGCGATTTGCTTATATGCAAAAAATGACAAATTAGTAATATTCAAATTATTCAGTATCCAGATACATTATAACTTCGAGAATTGCACCATGTTAAGCATTTAACTTTTAGTAGTACAGACTATCTTCTTTAGATAGAAAGAAAGAAAAAAGGAAAGAAAAGCCATTATTGAAAAGACAAGCCTTGGGTTTGGAACAGTGAATTAGTGAATTTGGAAATTTAAGCAGCAGCTATTTTTCCATACATGGAACACTGTTCTATATTCATAACAAATAGTTTGGGGCAAAGACCAAGTATGAAATATTTTAGCCCCAAGACTTTGTGATAACAGGAAAAAAGTTTATTCTATTTGCATATGGAAACTGTGTCCATAAGTTCCAGAGCTGGCAGAAAAACAAGTGAACATGAAATTTGTTCTCTCTGGTCTTCATTGAGATCAACTTCAAAAACTGCCTTAATGAAACACAACATAAAAATCAGAACTGCAATTCCAGTTAAAATATCCATAAATCCCGATGTTTTAAAAGTAAAAACCATAGCAAGAAAGTTTTAATGTTGAAATACTACACTTGACTTTGAAACTTTGCTTGTGAATATTTATTAATAATTAGGCCAGATGTTTAGAGCCTTGCCATTTTTGGATTCACTTATAAAAATGTTTAAATAGGTGTTATAATTTAGAGGGTGGAGGGAACCATGTGCAATAGCATTGGATCAGGATTTATAGTAACTATAAAGTGTATATGCTTAAATAGAAGTTAGATTGTTGCTTGTGTTTGTTTTCAAAACAGGAATATGTGGTAGGTATAATAACATCTTTGTAAGATAAATGAAGTATAGCTTTTTGTCTCTATCCTGTGGTTTTATTTTCTGATGGAGGAAGAAGAGAAGAAATTACTGAAAGATATATAGATCAGGGCTAGGAAATTCAGGGCTAGGAAAGATCTAGAAAGGCTTAATAATAGATGGAGGGAGTGAAAGTGAAGTAAGGACATAGAAAAAGGCAGTAGAAGAAAACAAGGTCATGGTGCGTATGCACTTTCAGGAGGCAGGAGGGGCAGGGTTATGCTTAACTATTCCATTTCATCCTAGAAAAAGCTTCCAAGTAGGAGAGAAACTCATTTTATTTTATAAATAAAACTATAGAAGAATTAGGCAATATGGATTCATATATTTCTAATAGACAGGAAAGGCCTTCCTAAATACATTACACCCAAATGCCATGATGAAAATAGCTGATCTAACCATACAAATATTAAAACCTTGGTATGACAAGAACATCCTTTACCTCCTCTTCACCTCCCCATCCCCATATTCATCCTTAACAATATTGGAAGGTAAATGACAAACTGGAAAAAAAAATCTGTAGCATATGGCAGTTAGTATTACACACACACAAGAACACAAACATATATTCAACTGAAACACGATTTTAAAGGCAAATGATAGATTAGAAAATTGTACCACATGACAAAGAGCTAATATTTTTATTATATAAAGACTTTAATGACAAAAAAGATGAATGCTAACATATAAAATGGGTAAAATATGTAAAAGAAAACTTATTTTTTAAAATGATCAATAAATAGGCAAAAATCTCTTATCAAAAGAAATGCAAATATAAGTAAAACAGCAACACTCAGAGGCAAAAACAAAGAATGATAACAGTATAGATAAGGATGTGGCAGAATGAATATAAATATAATTGGTGGGAGTATAAACTGAAAAAAAGGCTTTTTGGTGTACATTAATGTTAAGACTTCATATTTATTTCTACTTCCAGCTACACATTTTAAAGTAACTGGACACGTACACACAGACGTATAAATCAGAATGCTCAAAGAGCTCTAATCTTTGTGAAAAGCTGGCAAAAATGTAAGTATCTCTCACTGAAGGTTGACTAAAGTACAGCTATGAAATGGAATACTAGGTGGCCATCTAAATGGATACAGCACATACTGTGTGTGGGGGTGAGGTGGTAGGAAAGGAGGACAAACAGGTTTAAAAATGTAAGATATAATCTCTTTGTTTTGGAAAACTCACATACTCGTATGTATAGTGGTATGTATACATATCCCTAGATATTTTAAAGAATGCTCACTAAAATGTACTCGGTGGTATACTTTTATGGACATTCTTCTCTACTACTGTCTTACTGTCTCAATTATCCTTTTTAGAATGACCCTGTATTATTCTTACAGCCAGGGGGAAAATCTCTCTTCTTTAAAGAATGTTTATAGGCCTACAGTAAAAATGTCTCTTAAATAATACCTGCCAGCCTTTTTATTACGCAGGAACTAGAAAGTAAATTTAAAACAAAACGAAACTATGAGAGAAAAATCTCACTGCAACCAGCAAGCCTCAGATACTACTCTAATCTATATATTTCACAAAGCAGCAGCAAGGACGGAAAGGGATAATAAATCAACCACGAAAAGCATATGGAAATCAGGCCCCTACTTTAGTATGGAAAAAGCCAGCATTCTTACATCGTTCAACACATTTTACCATAGTCTAGTCCAACATTTTCCAAATTGTTCTCTGTTAGACATTACTGTTCTGATTGATATTAAATATATTTGCGGGAAAGGGGCAAACAAGTTAACAAATTTAAAGTAGTGTATGTTAGGAAAAACTGACATAAAAACATTAAACACACTTACACAGTTATTTGTTATTTGGGGATAAATGTGTATTAGAAACAGTGTGCCATTCAGAGAATGCCAAGAAATATGACATCATACAATGCATGAACACTTGCTGTTTTCAATCTGTGACTGATGTATAAACAGCATTTACCATTTAACCATCTTGTGGAAATATGTCTTGATTTGATGACTGCTGATCAGTTCTAATATGATTTCTTATGTTACAAACATATATGTATAATTATCAGAGCATATGTGGAAATTAGATATATAAAACAGTATATATTTAGAATTAACATATGTATATATAGTACCGATCATATTTAGATAGACAGATATAGATAGATCGGTATGTAGATGGGTAAATAGACTGATAAAAGGGAGACACACAGAGAGACAAACATAGACACTAAGCATCTTGGATATTTTTGACAGTTAATGCCACCTTATCTGACACTAGCATGAGGAGGTCTAGCTAGTACAGCAATGGGGATCAGAATGGTTGGATTCACAGGAAAATGAAAAGAAGTCAGTAAGGAAAAACGAGGCATTAAAAATAAGCCCAAAGTTTGAAACCTCAAATTTTATAAATATCTATACTAACAAACAAGAAAAATAAAATTTTTCCTAAACGTCACGTCATTCCTCCTCCCCTTAAGAATTACCTTTAGTGTTAGTTCAGTCTAGACGGTCTTTTTAAAACTTAAAGAAACATATCCAATTATGATTCTCTTTGGCAGATGAGATTATTTTTTAACATTCTGTTCTGTTTTGAAATATTCATAAAGAATTATGCATTGTAAAAATTTAAACAAAACATAGCTGCCTAATTACCCAATTATATTACTGTTTATCCTTTAATCAGTATCAAATCTCCCAAAAGTTATTTAATACAAATTGTTCATTCACCACCTCTAGAACACTACACAAATCAATTTCTGCATCCTTAAAAAGTAAAGTTTAATATTTTCAAAATACATTTTAAAAGCTCTTACCCATATTGCAAGTTTAGCCTTATTTCCATCCACTGAAATTGTTTTCACCTTAAAGTCAACACCTTAAAGAAATGAAAATTTTGATAAGTCTCCCAGTAAAACAGACTTTTAACATCCATTACCAAGAAAACCAGAAAACAGAAAAGTCACCTTTATCACATGCCCAGTTCACACCCCAAATTCTTAGAATTCTGGATGTGGAGATAAAATCCAGGATCTTAGGATTTAATCAGGATAAATAAAAATCAAATGCTTGTAGAATTCACTCACTCACCTACCTTCCATTCTTCCAAAAAGGAAAAACAAAATTCAGTTTAAGGTAATAACTCACTATGCGAGCTAAAAGTCAAGAGCTGCAATTACAGTGCTCACATGAAGATTATGCATGGCTGACCGTGGATCATGGCAGCTTCCAGGGGCTCCCTAAGCATCCACTTGCTACCGTTAAGAGTGCTGTCCACTGTCAGCCAACCACTAACTCAGATCTTGACTGTAAGCAGCTTGGGGAACCAGTAAAAATATAAAAGGGTCCCTCACTCTTTGTCATATAATTTCTTTATTTTGTTTTTATCCCAAAAAAATACTATTTTTATGTGATAACCTAATCAATGATAACCTGCTACAGCACAACTTCAATAAAAGAATTTATACATGAAAACATTTATATACAACCATCTAAGAATCTTCATAAGTGAAAGAGGAGTGCCCAAAGTTCTATGAAAAGCTTCTATAAGTACTAATTTATGTAAAGAAAAGAGTTTCATAAGAAGTCACACAAGGCTTTATTACAGCAGCCAAAAAAGAAACCTCTCCCTTTCCAGGAAAAGGAGTTGACACATGCCATCTGGCTTAAATGAACAGCAACTGCCCACAGGTCTTTAAAGAGTTCAGTCTACCCCACTGGCCAGAGGGAAAACATTAGCTCAAGAAGCTTGGAAAGAAACTTTCAAAAGATCTTATTAGCTTGTCACAATTAATTCAGAACAGCCCCAACTAAGATGAACAGCACCCTCATATACTAAATGCTTAATAGAACACCTGTCACCAATATGGAAATATATTCGTAATTCTTGGAAGACTTGTGGTGATCCATTACAAATACAAATTCGGTAATAAAAATGCACATTCAAAATGTGCATTATGCCAGGTCTTTCTGTATACCAAATATATATTTTTTTAAGTTTGGTGTTTTGAGCTGGGGTGATAAAGGAGTTGATAAAGCCTAGAATGACGGGCAACCATTAGTAAAAGGACAGTGCTGATTACACAGCCCAAGAAAAACCTAAATATAAAATTTCTTCACAGCCAAACAAACAAAAAATCCCACATGCTAAATAATCTTTTATTTACCAGGTCTAAATAAAGAAGCTACCATACCATTTTAAAAGTGGAACCATCTACATAAACATGAAATTATCTACATTTTCTTCCTATTGCTTTTAAAAAGAAAAAAGAAAAAAAAAAGCACAAAACCTGAGAAAATTCAGAAAAGGAAAATGGTTCTGACTTGGTGCAGGTACTAAATGATAGCCACTGGCAGACATTACACAGAGATAGCCTCTGTCATGCACACTCTACAGTTAAATTCTCAAGGTTTTTCAGGAAGTATATAAATAACTAATTTTTTTTCTTAATAATCCCAGGTACATGTTCAAGAGCAGACAAACATCTTTCCTAACTATCAGCTAATTTGTTTACCCAAGAAAAGAAACCCACCACTTCCAGAATGTATGTGTTTTCTTCCCCTACCCCATCTCCTCTTTCTTTTCTTATTTCCTGGTTTTGCATGTTTGTTGTCAACAGTCTAATGACTGTCTCTGACATAAGAATAATTTGCATGTGAATAACTAACAATGTCTCTAAGTTATGCTTTTGACATATTATATCTGAAACTTACCAATACCATCCACAGGAGACACTGCCCACTGTCGTCCTGCCATCAAAGCTAACAGACACAGGTAGCCTGAAGGGGCACCTAATCTAAATCCAGACCCCTAAAGTCCCCAGTCATCTTCCCTAGGTTCCTCTGGTGAATCTCACATGCAGCAAGTGAATCTCACATGCAGCAATTGAGCTGTTCAGCTCTCACATGCTAAAACTGCTTCTTCACCATGCTTCTCTTTTGTAAGTGGCTGATAATTTGCCTTAATTGGTACCAGCAGTGGGAGTCTTTTTGAGAGATTTGATTTTGCCAGTTTCTTACCAAATTTGATTAAACTGTCTTTTCAATCTCTTTATGTGGATAACACGGAGCTCACAACAGAAACAGAAGAACTGTCATCTCAGCTTTTTCTTGTCCATTTGTGTTTGCATTTTTAATATGATCTTTAATTCAGTTTCTTTGCAAGAATCTTTTTTTGGGCACACTGGTAAATTTTCATATGGCACTTACTGCTTATTTCAAAGGTTCCATTAATTATATTATCTAGTTTTAACTAAAACAACCTTCATGAAAAAGGCCAAAGAAAATATGAACGCAACAGTAGATATATGTGAATGGGAGACCAGAAGATATTAATGGAAGCAGAAGTATATGTCTTGTCCAAGAGGAGAAAAATCAATCAATTAAAAACTACCTCAGTACTGACACAGATGTTACAACTATACACCACATGTTCAAAAAGTTAAGTAGACATGAGTGACATAAAAAAAGATCAAATAGAACTTTCTAAAGATGAAAATGGGCTGGGCACAGTGGCTCATGACTATAATTCCAACCCTTTGAGAGGCTGAGGTGGGAGGATCGCTTGAGGCCAGGAGTTCAAGACCAACCCTTGCAAAATAGCGAGACTTTGTCTTGACAAAATAAATAATAAATTTTTTTTTTCTTTTTTGAGACAGAGTCTTGCTGTGTCGCCCAGGCTGGAGTGTAGTGGCAGCGATCTCGGTTCACAGCAAGCTCTGCCTCCCAGGGTCACGCCATTCTCCTGCCTCAGCCTCCCCAGCTGCTGGGACTACAAGCGCCCGCCACCATGCCTGACTAATTTTTTGTATTTTTAGTAGAGACAAGGTTTCACCATGTTAGCCAGGATGGTCTCAATCTCCTGACCTCGTGATCCGCCCGCCTAGGCCTCCCAAAGTGGATTACAGGCGTGAGCCACCACACCCGGCCAAAAATAAAATTTTAAAATTAGCCAGGCATGGTGGCTTGTGCCTGTAGTCCCAGCTTCTCAGGAGGCTGAGGTACGAGGATGGCTTGAACCTGAAAGGTCGAGGCTGAAATGAGCAATGGTTGTGCTACTGCACTCTAGCCTGGATAACACAGCAACACCCTGTCTCAAAAAAAAAAAAAAAAAAAAAAAGGTAAAAATGGCAATGTCTGAGATGAAAAATACACTGGATGGGATTAACAGCAAATTAGACGCTACAGAGGAAAACATCAGTGAATGTGATGACACAGCAATAGAAACTACCCAAAAGGAAGCAGAAAGAAAAGATTCAAAGAAAATGAGAGACCATCAATCATCTGTGGGACAACTTCAAGCAGCCTAATATGCAAACAATGGAGTTGATGAAAAACAAGAGAGATAGGAGGAAAAATATATCTGAAGAAATAATGGCTGAAATTTTTCAAATTTGATGAAAAATATAAATCTACAGATCAAAAAAGTTCAATAAGCCCCTGGCAAAAAACAAAAAAAGAAGAAAAACTCAAAGACATCATAATGAAATTGTTCTAAGTATTTTAAATTAAATATTTTAAATGAAAAGAAAAACATAACATTAAAATTTGTATGATGCCACTAAAGCAATACTTATAGGAACATTTATAGCACTAAATGCTCACATTAGAAAAGTAACCTAAAATCAATGACCTAGGCTTCTAAATTAAGACAATAGAAAAAGCAGCATATTAAATCCAAAGAAGTAGAAGAAAGAAAATAAAGTTCAAACCAGAAATTAAAAACAGAAAAACAACAACAAAAATCCATGAATCCAAAAGTTGGTTCTATAAGAAAACCAATAAAACTGATAAAACTTCTAGTCAAATTGATCAGGAAAAAGAAGCCAAAAAACATTATAAAGGATGAAAAAAAAAATCACACCATTCATAGATTGTACAGAGGTTAAAGGAATGACAGAATGTTATGAACAAGTTTATGCCAATAAATTTGACAACCCAGATAAAAGGGACAATTTCCTTGAAAGATTAAAAGCTACCAGAATTTACTGAAATAGATCACAAAGGAAATATTTATAGAATATAGATAAAAAAGGAAATGTGAAGAGAGTCAAAGCATATTATTATGAAAAATCCTAAACATAAAAGAAGGCAGTAATGGAAGAATTCAGAAACAAAAACTCTTTAAGGAAATAAATAGCAAAATGGCAGAGGTCCTTCCTTATTGGTATATTAAATGCAAATAGAATAAACTCTCTTATCAAAAGATTGGCAGAATACTTTTTAAAAATTCAACTATATGCTTTCTATCAGAGATTCACTTTTGGTCTAGAAATACGTTGAGAGTGAAAGGACAGGAAAAGATATTCCAAACAGATAGTAACCAAAAGAAAACAAAGGTAATTATACTAAAATCAGACAAAATAGACTTTCAAGTCAAAAACTGTTAGGAGACCAAAAACAAAATATTTTGATAAAAAGGCCAATTCTCAAGAAGATACAACAATTATAAACATATACACCATAGAACAGAAGTCCAATATATATGAAGCAAACACTGATAGAATTAAATGGAAAAACAGTGTTACAACAGTAGGAGATTCTATGTATTTATTTTCCTAAACACAAGCCCTCCACTGAAAATACTGATTATTTTTATTGCCTGACAGAATTCCAAAACGTCTTTTTTCCTTCTTTTTTTTTTTTTTTTTTTTTTTACAAATTACATTTTATTTAGATTTTTACAATTACAGTTTTATTACAAAGGATACAATATCAGGACCAACCAAAAAGAAAAACACATAAGGATGAGGTCTGGGAGGGTCCCTAACGTGGAGCTTTCATGCCTCCCCCCTCCTCTCCCCGCAGAACCAGAGCACATCACCCTCTTTTTTTTTTTTTTTTTAATCCTCCCACATACTTTATTTTACTTTTTTTTATTTCAATAGGTTTTTAGGAACAGGTGGTATGTGGTTACATGGATAAGTTCTTTAGGGTAATTTCCGAGATTTTGGTGCACCCATCACTCGGGCAGTGCGCACTGTACCCAGTGTGCAGTTATTTTATCCCTCTCCCTGAGTCCCCAAGGTCCACTATATCATTCTTATGCCTCTGTGTCTTCATAGCTTAGCTCCCACTTATAAATGAGAACATACAATGTTTGGTTTTCCATTCCTGAGTTACTTCACTTAGAATAATGGTCTCCAATTCCAGCCAGTTTGCTGCAAATGTCATTATTTTATTCCTTTTCATGGCTAAGTGGTATTCCATGGTATACATATGCCACATTTTATCTACTCGTTGATTGCTGGGCATTTGGGCTGGTTCCATATTTTTGCAATTGTGAATTGTGTTGCTATAAACATGCATGTGCAAGGGTCTTTTTCATATGATAAACAGTCAGAGATTTTAATACACCACTTCCAATTATGAATAGGGTACTGAGATATATTATCAACAGAAAATAAAGGATTTCAAGGCCAGTTAGAGCCAACAGAATACTCCGTACAACAACAAATTTTTTTCAAGTGTACATGAAACATTCTCCAGGATAGGCCATATGTTGGCTACAAAACAAGTCTTAATACATATAAAAACAATGAAATCATGCAAACCACTTTTCTGATTACAATGGAATAAACCTAGAAATTAATATCAGAAGGAATACTGGCAAATTCATGAATACATGAAAATGAAACAATACCCTTTTAAACAATCAATAAAAATCATAGAGAAAAATTAGAGAATGCCTTGAGACTAATAAAAATACAATATATTAAAACTTAGGGAATGCAGTGAAAGCAATGTTAACAGACATTTTTTTTTGAGATGGAGTCTTGCTCTGTCACCCAGGCTGGAATGCAGTAGTGCGATACTGGCTCACTGCAACCTCTGCCTCTTGGGTTCAAGTGGTTTACCCATCCCAGCCTCCCTAGTAGCTGGGACTACAGGTGCCCGCAACTATGCCTGGCTAATTTTTGTATTTTTAGTAGAGACGGGGTTTCACCATGTTGGCCAGGCAGATCTCGACCTCCTGACCTAAGGTAATCTGCCTGCCTTGGACTCCTAAAGCGCTAGGATTACAGGCATGAGCCACCACGCCCGGCACAGAAATTTATAGCTGTAAATGAATATATTATAAAGGAAATAAAACTTCAAATCAATAACCTAACTTCATACCTTAAGGAACTAAAAGAGAAGAGTAAACTCTGTGCAAAGCTAGCAGGGCAATATGAGCAAAGATAATTAGAGAATAAAACACAGTAAGGAAAACTGATAACCAAAGTTGTTTTTTCTTAAAGATCAACAAAATAGACAAACTTTTAAACTAGATTAACTTAAAAAAAAAAAGAGAGAGTGAGAGAAAAGATTCAAATTACAAAACTCAGATATGAAAACAGGGCCATTACTACCAATTTTACAGAAAAAAAAAAGGATCATAAGAGAATACTATAAACAACTGTATGTCAACAAATTGGATAACCTAAATTAAATTGGCAAATTTTAACAAATACACAATCTGCCAAAATTTACTCATGAATAGAAAACTTGAATAGACCCATAACCAGTAAGAAGACTGAATCAGTAATCAATCAAGTTTATTCCCAGAATGCAAGAACAGTTGAACTTCAAGAAAAATGAATCAAAGTAATATATCACATTAAGAGAATGAAAGGTTTTAAACACATGATGATCATCTTGACGCAGAAAACGCATTTGACAAAATTCAATTCCCTTTCATGATAAAAACACTAAACAAATTAGGAATAGAAGGGAATTTCCTCAACATGATATACACCACATATGAAAAACCCATGGCTAAGTCATACTCAATGGTGATAAAGCTTTGGGTTTTTTCCAAGTTGTTTTGGCTAGTCTACTTCCTTCGCATTTCCTAGTGAATTTTAGAATCAGCTTGTTGATTTAAAAATAAAAGCCTGCTGGGATTTTGATAGGGATTATGTTGAATCTATAGATCACTTTGGGGAGAACTGACCTCTTAGCAATATTAAATCTTATGGCTACTGAAAAAGTAATATCTTTCCATTCATTTAGGCCTTTAAAAATTAATCTGAAAGTATTTTGTAATTTTCAGTATTACACATCTTTGACAATTTTGGCAAATTGAGCCCTAGGTATTCCATAGATTTTTATTTAAAATTGTACTTAAATTTTTCGTCTTCCTTTTATTCATTACTAATATATAGAAATACAATTGACACTTTAAATATAGATTTTGTATTCCTGTGGATTTTTACATTCTTCTTTTCCAATCTGGATGCATTTCTTGTCTTACTGCCCTGCCTAAAAATTTCTAGTACAATAGAAGTGGTGAGAGCTTATATCCTTATTCTATTCCTTATATTAAGGGGACAACATTCTTTCATCATTAAGTATGATGTTAGCTGTATGCTTTTTATATATATCCTTTTATCAGGTTTCTATTCACAGTTTACTGAGTGATGTTATCAAGGATACATGTTGGATTTTTCTCAAATGCATTTTCGGCATCTATTGAGACGATTATGTGATATTTCTTTTTTAGTTTAAAGTAGTGAAGTATGCACTGATTTTTTTATTCAATGTTAAACCAACTTTTCCTTTGTGGGATAAATCCCACTTCGTTTTGTGTTGTTCTTCGTATGTTTCATATCAATTGATAATTTTTCAAAAGCACAAAAGCCATTCAGTGTAGAAAGGACAGTCTTTTCAACTAATAGTGTTAGAACAACTGGATATCCATATGCCAGGAAAAAAAAAAAGAACTTCATACCTTACATTGTATTCAAAACAATTCAAAAAATTATACTTAATGTAACACTTTAAACTATAAAACTTCTGGAAGAAAATATAGGGGAAAATCACTGCAACCTTCTACCAGACAAAAGATACAACACTGAAATCATCATCCACAAATGGAAAAATTAAGAAATTAGATTTCATCAAAATAAAAAACATATGCTGTTAGAAACATACTTTTACACGAATGAAAAGACAAGCCAGAGACTGGGAGGAAAACATTTGCAAGCATATATCATCTAATAAGGGACTTAAATGCAGAATATATTTTAAAAACTCTCAAAGCCCAACAAAAAGCAAAAAACCCACTTAAAAATTAATGAAAAACTTGAACAGACACTGCAAAAAAATACATATATACAGTCTATATAAATGTGTGTATAGACATTAAAAAGACACTCAACCTCATTAGTCATTAGCAAAATTCAAATTAAACCACAATGAGATCCAAACACATACCTACTTACCCATTTGAAAATAAGGTGAAAATTTAAAAGGCTGCTCGTAGAAATATAAAAGGTGAGGGGTACAGAAGAATAAGAATTCTCATATGAAGTTAGTGGGAATGTAAAAATGATACAACTACTTTGTAAAAATATGGCCAAACTGCTTTCCAAAGTTAAATATGCATTTACCATATGACCCAGGAATTCCATTATTGGGTATGTATTCTAAAGAAATAAAAATTAGTATTCATACAAAATCCTGTACCTGAATGTTTACAACAGGACTATTCATAATCACTAAAAACTAGAAACAACACAAATGTCTTAAAATAGATGAACAGATAAACCAACTAAAACTGTGGTACATCCACACAATGGAATATAGCTCAGCAATAAAAAGGAACAAACAATTCACAGGAACTTGGATGAAGCTCAAAGGCATCAAGCTAGGTAAAAGCAGTCTCAAAGGTAACATACCATATGACTCCCCTTATATGACATTCTCAAAAAAGATAAAACTATAGACCAGATAAGTGGCTGCTGAGGTTAGAGGCAGGAGGACCAGACTAGAATAGAACAGAAAGCGATAGCACCATGTAGTTTTGGGGATGATGGAACTAGTTGGTATGCCAACTGTGGTAGCAATTATATGACCATAAACACTTGTTTTAGTACGTATGTTAAAAATCAAACTGTACATCAAAAAAATCAACTTTAATGTATAATTTTAAAAAAAATACTGCTATGAACTCATATGTAAGAAACACGATAGATCAAAAATATTTTCTGAAAGAATAAATTATCAAGAATGTGTATCGTAAAACCTCTACTTCTTTTCAATTTAGGATTTACTTTGTTGTTGTCAAGTCTGAGACTGATTCTGTATAACTGTTCCATGGGCTTTTAAAGTAGTGAGATCTTTATTCAAAAGATTTGCTGATTGTGTTAGTCCAATTCCCTATGCCTTTATCTGTATCTTTTGGGTCTATCTATCTACAAAAGAAATGCAGCAAATCTAATACAACTGTGTTTTCAACAAATTCTTTTTTTTTTCTTTGAGACAGAGTCTCGCTCTGTCATCCAGGCTGCAGTGCAGTGGCGTAATCTCGGCTCACTGCAATCTCTGCCTCCCGGATTCAAGTGATACTCCTGCCTCAGCCTCCCGAGTGGCTAGGACTACAGGTGTGAGCCACCATGCCTGGCTAATTTTTGTATTTTTAGTAGAGACGGGGTTTCACTGTGTTGGACAGGCTGGTCTCGAACTCCTGAAATCAGATGATCTGCCCTCCTCAGCATCCCAAAGTGCTGGGATTACAGGCGTGAGTCACCGCACCTGGCCCTCATTGAATTCTTTTCTTGAGTTTTGAAGTTTTTATAGAGAGCTTCTACGTTTGGTGCCTACTTATTTATGACTGTTATAGCTGCTTAGTTAATTTACTGGGCCAACATTACATACTATCCACTTTATTCTGTCCAGTGCATTAACCTTAAATTCTACCTAACTTAGGCTTTATTTTACCACATCACTTTTGCATTTTTGCATTTGCCTGGGTCATCTATTTTCAACCTTCTCTTACTTCTTTTTCAACTCTAGCTGATAATCTGAATTAGTATGAGAAGTGGACCCAGGCACATTTAATTAATTAACATATTTAATTTTACTGCTTCCCTCTTAATTATATTTAGCATTCTTTGACATTCAGGTCAAATATGTGGTTGATATACTGTGAAATAATTAAAAGAATTCCAAATTAGAAGTTGGGAGGCTGGAGTTAGCCCCAGCCTTCTGACTAAGGTATAGCCTAAGGAATATAGACTAAGGTATAGAAATCAAAGATTTCTTTCTTTTTTTTTTCTTTTTGAGATAGAGTCTCTGTCACCCAGGCTAGAGTGCAGTGGTGCGATCTTGGCTCACTGCAACCTCTACCTCCTGGGTTTAAGTGATTCTCCTGCCTCAGCCTCCCAGGTACCTAGGATTACACATACCTGCCAACATGCCTGGCTAATTTTTATATTTTTAGGGGAGACTGAGGTTTCACCATGTTGACCAGGCTGGTCTCGAACTCCTGACCTTCAGTGATCCACCTGTCTCGGCCTCCCAAAGTGCTGAGAGTACAGGTGTGAGCCACTGCGCCTGGCCCAAAGATTTCAAATGTTCAAAGGGGAAAACAAAACTAAAAATTCAAAGTATCCAGAGCAATGACAAAGAAACACTCCATACCAAAACCTATGGAACACAGAATTGGTTCTTAAAGAACATCTTTAACAAAGAATAAGGATTAAAAATAAGGGGACTTAATATTTATGTTAACAAGCCAAAAAATATGCCAAAAGAAAAGCAGGAAGAATAAGGGAAAAAAATTAAAGCAATTCTCAAAACAGTAAAATAGATACATTCCTTAGGAGAAGAACAAAAATAGACAATTTTAGAAATGAAGAGCCACAATCACAGATAATGAAAAGTTTAAAATAATACTATGTGCAACTAACTTAAGAGAAAATGAGTATTTTCCCAGTTACACTCCCAAGACTATTCTAAGAATAGAAAACTTGAAGAGGTTGGAATGGTAAAGAAGGAAAGAGGATCAGATTGATTCAACAGGTAAAATGTAACCCTTAAAGAACAGATAATTCCAATATTATTTAAGCTTGTCATGAAATTTTTTCTTTTTTTTTCTTTTTTTATTTTTTCAGACAGGTCTTGCTCTATCACCCAGGCTAGAATACAGGGGTACGATGACAGCTCACTGCAGCCTTGACCTCCCAGGCTCAAGTGATCCTCCTGCCTTGGCCTCACAAAGTGCTGGGATTATCGGCATGAGCCACTGTGCCCAGCAGAAGTCATAGGTATTTTTGAAAGCTCACTAAGGAAATAACATCAACCCATAACAACCACAATTTGTCTAAGTGTAGTTGAAATATGCCAACCCTCAAAAGACATTTTCACATATTTTAACAATTATAAGTCTTAAAATAGATTAAGAAATATGTGTGAGCCAGTCTGAAGTAGAAAAATGGTTTTACATTCATTTTCTAGGTTTTTATTTGAAAATAGTTTTTTAAGGCACCCTTTTTATATTCAAAAGTTACATAAAACGGGGTAAATAAAAAACAACGTAAAGCAAATTGTGCCTAATCAGATTATATAAAATTAGTATAACTAATTTCTACAGGATCTAATTTCCATGCTTACCAATGCCATCTATGCTACCAATTACTTAGATAAGTACCTGATTAAGGACCACCATGTGACCCTGTCATAGCAGAAAAATAAACCTAATACTATCTTTTATCAAACACTCCTATGTAATAAGCAAACAAAAAAACTAGCCAAGATACTTTTGCAGGCTGAGAGCGGTGGCTCACACCTGCAATCCCAGCACTTTGGGAGGCCAAGGTAGGAGGACTGCTTGAACCCAGGAGTTCAAGATCAGCCTAAGCAACATGGTGAGACCCCATCTCCAAAAAAATACAAAAATCATCCGGGCATGGTGGCACGTGCCTATAGTTCCAGTTCAGGAGGCTCAGGTGGATCACTTGAGCCCAGGTGGTCGAGGCTGGAGTGAGCTGTGTTTGTGCCACTGCATTCCAGCCTGGTGACAGAACAAGACCCTGCCTCAAAAAAAAAAAAAAAAAAAACCCTGCAATTTTGTGTATATAACTGTTTATTTTTACGTCAGAAATGTTATCTTGTACTACATTTTTAAAAATTTATGTTTTGGTATGTTTCCTTCTGAGTCTCAATATGTATATGTTGGATTTCCTTCTCTGATTTCCATATCTATCATTTTCTAATTCATTTTAACATTTTCATTAATTTTGGTAAATTCTACCTGCTTTTTCCATTTCTAGACTCTGTCTCTTATTGTATCTTCCACAGTTCTCTATTATCTACATGATCCTTTCAATTTCATCTTCATTTCAGTAAAGGTTTTATTTTCTAATTTCATTTATTTTTCTTTCCACTCAATCAGCTTACCTTGCATTTTCTCATGCAATCACTCTATTTCTTCCCTGGCCTCTTATATCAACTGCTTTGAGCTGCTAATGAAGTAAATACTTCATTAAGCTTTCTAAACTCATGGCAAAATGTTTGGTCACAATGTTCATCTTCTTTATGGCAATATTTTAGGTTACTGTTCTTCATTTGTCCTTCGTTTTTCTGTTTCTTTCTTCCTTTCTGATTTCCAAACATTTGTGGCAGTCAAGCTTAATGAATTCCTTTTGGTTATTCATCTTTGAAGAAGTGCTGGTTGTACGGAACCTGATATTTGTAGGAGGTTCATGCAGAAGGCCAGAGTGCCTCCAGTTCTGGACTGACAACCTTTTCGTGATTCAGAGATTTACCTAAGAGACAGTTTAGCGTTTTACTTCTCAACAGCCAGTGCAGACAGGCAGTCTGGAGGTTTTTCACAATGCAGTCATCTCCTCCCCAACTGCTGTAGAGACAGACACATATTACTTCCTGCAAAAATGGTTTGTTTATGTGACTCCCCGTTTGGCTTCATTTCCCCGACTTCTTAGAATCAAACTAGGTGCAGGAAAGCTCCTGCCTTGAGCTGAAGAAACCCATTTCACTTTTGTAAACAAGGGGTTTAGGTTTTATACCTCAGGGGGGCCTTGCAGTTTCATGTTTCTTGCTGTCTCTGAGCTCCACAGCCATGGCATTCTATCTACTTCTTCCCACATGCAGCCAGCCTGATCGCCACTGCTCCTGGCAACAATTCCACCTATTTTGTGGCTTGGGGTTTTTAACTGTCTTCTAGTTTAGTGGAATGCTGGGTTTGTGTGTCAGTTTTTCCCTCTCTTTGTTGTTTTTAGCTAATTGCCAACAAAGAAAAATGCTAACTTTATAGTACCATCTGCAATTGCAAATCCAACAATTATCTTAAAAGAGTATTTTATACAAGACGGAAACTTAAGTGTCTCACTAAGTTACCAAAAGGTAACAATACACTTTCCTTACTACTATTTTACTGTGGGGTAAAACACCAATTTTCCATAAAACACTAATTTTCACAAGGTCATTAAGTAATTGTTTTTATTTTAAAAACTCATGTGTGGGCTGGGCGTGGTGGCTCACGCCTGTAATCCTAGCACTTTGGGAGGCTGAGGCAGGTGCATCGTTTGAGGTCAGGAGTTCAAGACCAGCCTGGCCAATATACTGAAATCCCATCTCTACTAAAAATATAAAAATTAGCAAGGCATGGTGGCACGCGCCTGCAATCCCAGCTTCTTGGGAGGCTGAGGCAGGAGCATCACTTGAACCTGGGAGGTGGAGACTGCAGTGAGCTGAGATCATGCACTACTGCACTCCGGCCTGGGCAACACAGAGAGACTCTCATCTCAAAAAAAAACAAAACAAAAACAAAAACAATATATATACACATATATATACATGTTATTACCTAAGGCAGAAAGTAATCTGATGCTTCAATGTAAAAGATACTTTGTTCAACATATTCAAGATCCAGGGCCTATTTGGGGAACAAATTATATATATTTTCACCAGCATACTATAATCTTAATATTTGTCTTTGCAGAAGACAAAGCCTTTTTAGTAATAAAGACAACCCACGATTTGGCATGCTACTAGTCCCCAAATTCCATTTGAGACAGTTAATATTAAATGTATGTTCATTCCTTCAGTAAAATTTTAACTTTAGGCAAGTTTATTTTTCTGCCAGTTGCTACTGCTCTCCTCCTGGCTAGCCATTACCAATATGTACTCACACAGGTTTTGACCAAAATAAGGTTTTACTACTAAGTAATTTTTATAGGAGTAAATAATACACCAGTCTGGGCACAGTGGCTCACACCCATAATCTCAACACTTTGGGAGGCCCAAGGTGGGTGGATCACTTGAGGCCAGGAGTTCAAGACCAGCCTGGCCAACATAGCAAAACCCGTCTCCACTAAAAATACAATTAGCCAGGTGTGGTGGTGCATGCCTGTAGTCCTGGCTACTCAGGAAGCTGAGGCACCAGAATCACTTGAACAGAGAGGTAGAGGCTGCAGTGAGTCAAGGTTGTGCCACTTCATTCCAGCCTGAGCAACAGAGCAAGACTCTGTCTCAAAAAAAAAAAATTAATTAATTAAATAATAATAATAAAGCCAAATTACAATGGATTTTGAATTAGTGTTTTAAATGATTCCCTTTCCTATGACACAAATAACAGTAAATCTGTAAATGTTAATATCATGCAAAAGCTAAGTAATGCCTAATTTATTGAAAATTTACAGGCACCATGAGTTCATATGAAGAAAAAGAAACAAACAAACATGAGCTCCTCCTGAGCTGGGCATGGTGGTGCATGGCTGTGGTTCCACCTACTTGGGAGGCTGAGGCAGGAGGATCGCTTGAGCCCAGGAGTCTGAGGCCAGCCTGGGCAACACAGCAAAACACTGCCTCATAAAAAAAGAAAAAAAAAAAAGAGCTCTTACTTACAGAATTCCAAACAAGATATGTAGACAGAGTGATGGCATTTTTTTAAAAATCCCCATTTGATAACCATCACAGTTGGAATGACAAGATCATATACTGTCCTTATCACTTGTCACAGGCAAGAATTATCAATGGATGCTACAACAAGAGGGCAAAAGGTGTAAGAAGGAGGATACCTATATAGTCTCAATGTATCTCTCTACAATAAATATATATATTAGTTATGAAGGGAAAAATAATAACTTCACAGAGGAGTAAGCTGGCATATATCACCTTAAGTAACCAAAGTCCCAACACTAGTAAATGGGATAAATAGACACAATGTGCCTCCTGACACTATGCCCTGGAAAACACTTCTGTGGAATTCCTGCCAAAACTGCATAATCTGAATCTAACTGTAAGGACACACCGGACATACACAAATTGAGAGACATTCTACAAAATAATTATTTACTCTTCAAAAATGTCAAGGCCCTGAAAAGGCAAATAAAGACTGATGAACTGTTGATTAAAAGAGGCTGAAGAGGCTCGACACGGTGGCTCAAAGCTGTAATCCCAGTACTTTGGGAGGCTGAGATGGGTAGATCACTTGAGGTCAGGAGCTCGAGACCAGGTTGGCCAACATGGCAAACCCTGTCTCTACCAAAAATACAAAGAAAAATTAGCCAGGCATGGTGGCATGCGCCTGTAGTCCCAGCTACTCAGGTGGTTGAGGCAGGAGGATCACTGGAACCTGGAAAGTGGAGGTTGCACTGAGCTGAGATGGTGCCACTGCACTCCAGCCTGAGCGACAGAGCAAGACTTTGTCTCAAAAATAAATTAATTCTTTAATTAAATGAAATAAAAGAGACTAAAGAGAAATAACTAAATTCAACATATGATCCTGGACCCGAAACAATTATTTGTCTTTTGCTATATGAGACATTAATGGAACAACTGATAAAATCTGTGAATAGACAATAAAATGTATCTATGTTCATTTAAGAAATACACATTAAAATATGCAGACATTGAAGACATCATGTCTACAAACTACTCTCAATTCATTTTTTTAAAGAAGAATACTGTGTGTATGTAGAGAGAGAATGATAAAGCAAATGTGACAAACATTAACATTTAGAGTAATTTAATAGGATACACATGAATTATTTGTGCTATTTTTACAAATCTGTGGTCTGAAATTGTTTCACAATAAAATTTTAAAAATAGACACACAATAAATGAAAACAAATAAAGGCAGTTAAGAAAAACTCTTTATTTTCCCTGACAATAATGCTAGGATCATCTTTACTATATTCTCCTCATCAGATCATGAAATTTTAAAGCTGGAAAAAAAAGTATTCTCTCTCCCCAAATCCTTCCAATTTACAGATGAAGTTAGTAAGTCAAGTGACTTCATCAAGATTACACATAATTCAAGGCAAAGCCAACCAAGACTATTATCTAGCTCTAACTCAGCTCAGCTACCTTTCAACTATTCCAAGTGGTCTCTTCATCCCTTTACGTTGCCTACAGTCTAAACACATGATACCAAAATACTTACCTCTATCTTCTCATATATTCTCATAAGTCAGTGTGACTAACCACTTTCAGGCAATCTAAATTTTATCCTTAAAAGGCATTTAAGTATCATTGCTCCTAACAATCCTTAATAACTAGTATCAATATATATGTAAAGATAAGAATACATGTCAAACACTGTAGCAAATGCTGAACATACAAAATTAACACACTCTGTTAGGTCCATAATGACGGAGACCAAGTTTCCCTGGCATACAATAAGTATTCAAATATAACTGTTGTATATTACAAAATAAAAGACAATCCAAAGTATAGGAAAGAAATGTGTGTACAGAAAATTACATTAGCAGTTTTAATAAAGTGCCATGAGACAACAGATAAGGAAGTTATTTTCTCTTGGTAAGATCTAGAAAAGCTTCAGAGATTTAATGATACCAAAATAAGTCTTGAAGGACAAATAAGATTTCAATAAACATGGAGGCAGTGGGGTGGTGAGAAGAAGGTAGAAGGATTTAGATTAAAAAGGCCAAAGGCAAGAAAATACTGGCCATTTCTATAGAATTTTTAAACACAGGCTTACCTATTGTTGCTGCAAGTTCTGGATCAAATGTATCATCTGTGAACCTCAAGAGCAGGCTGAAAGAGATATTAAAAAGACAGGTTGGGAACTTGAATTTTCTCATCATATGATAAATGTGTTCATGACTATTTGGTCACACATTATTAGATGCAGATAATAAATGATGTAGGCCTTCTCTTAGAGCAGGTATACACAGAAAAATTAAATTACTAAAACAGGTATACACAGAAAAATTAAATTACTAGAAAGGCAATTCAAAAATCCCAAGAGCAAAGTAGTTTACTATTAAATATATTCCCCATGGTCTCCTACACAATCCCCCAAGTACAAAAGGTGGGGGTTTTTGTTGTTGTTGTTGTTGTTTAACTGTTCTGGTATGTCCTTCTGAGAAAAATGATACTAACAGCATGTCATGCTTTAACTGACATAGATGAAAAGGGAAAAAATAAAGTCCCTTAGAATGCAACAAACTAGCTTTTAAAAATCTGATTGTGTAATCCACTCTGAATTCAAGCAAAACCAGAAACATATCAAAGCTGAGCATTCTGTAACACGCAAGTATGGCTACTACCTAAGAGAAGATACAGTAAAAAGAGAGGTAAAAAGAAAGATCACACGACAGAGTAGGTAGACTTGGGCAAACACCAGGTAGAGTGTATAAAACCAAGTAGGCAACTGGAGGCTACTGGAGGCTTTTAAAGAAGTTATGACAAATACTGCTCTTTGTTTTAAAATGTTAATACTAACAAAAAATAGAAGAAAATCAACGGAAGACAACTGCCAAGGTTATGGCAAGAGAGAACGAAGGACTAAACCTAGGAAATGATAAGAAACCAGAAAGGAGGGATAAAAGATAAAGACGCCTAGGGATAAAAAGGGATAAAAAGCTAAAGATGCCAGATTAGAAGGGTACTCTAAGATTTTACATCTTCCAGAATTATTTTACTTACTACGAAGCAGAAGTGTCAGTTATTAGAAGCTCTTCAAAAATGAAATCTAAGCTTTTGTTAAAGCCCTTGATTTTAAAGTCATTCAACCTTCCCTCATGTTAACTTCTGAAGTATAAGACTATCCTAATTGACCTGTTTGCATGAATAAAATCAAAGAAACAGCCATCAGGTATCTAAATTATAGAAAAATCTTATGACTTTCTATAGGTTGTGATTATTGCTGGTAGAGGTATGTTTTGTCCATAGAGTTTTTGCAAAATATAATGGCCTCCTGGTAGTTTCCAAACCCACTGTCATTAATTATATTTGAAGGATTAACTCTCCCTTACTGGTTTTGTTTTCTTGTGTTTACCATAAAACCAGCATCACAAAATCAAAGTAAAACAGAAGAGTCAAATTCTAGATTTATCCACCTAACATCTTGACTATATTTACTTACTTGGAACGTAGGTAACAATACTAGTAAGACTCTTAAAGACTACCTATAAAATTTTTCTTTTCTCCCAACATACTCAGTTAACCATAATTTAAGAAAAGATACATAATATCTACATGTGGTCACCACAGAAAATATTACTACAAAAACTTAAGTTAACATTACCTTGTAGACTAGTTGTAATAATATCATAATAATACAATAATGATGATATTGGGTATTATTTACTGAACACATGGCAATGTGCAGACACAAAGTCAGAGGTTTTTCTCTCATAATTGCTAATCCTTAAAAGGCCTTTGTTATTAACAGTACTTCATCAGGAGAGGCAGAGAATTGGTGGCATGGTGTGAAGCAACAAATTTTAATACAGGCTCAGGGTATACATCAGATCTTAGACAGGGGTACCCTGGTAGCCCAAAAAGTATTCTAAATTCTATGTATGTCTTTTTCTAGGCAGAGAGTCCATTTCTCTATTAGACTTTGAAAGGGGAAGAGAGTTCATTTCTCTATTAGATATTGAGAGGAACTGACAATCTCAAAATAATTAAGAACCCTTTTTCTTTTTTTTTTTTTTTTTTTAGAGACAGGGTCTCACTCTGTCACCCAGGCTGGAATGCAGTAGCACAACTGCAGCTCACTAATCCTCCCACCTTAGACCCCCAAGTAACTGGCACGACAGGTGTGCATCACCACGGCTGGCTTATTTTTTTATTTTTATTTTTTTAGAGGCATGGTCTCGTTATGTTGCCCAAGCTGGTCTCGAACTCCTGGCCTCAAGAGATCCTCCTGTCTCAGCCTCCTGAGTAGCTAGGATTATAGAATGAGCCACTGCACCTGGCAGAAGCACCATTCTTATAGTATTGTATATTTACACACTCATATTTTCAAAGTTAAAAGAGCAAAATGTTTCCCATGCAGAAGTAGAGATGGAAGGAGTAACTATCGCCATGGCACTTAGATGCGACCAAATTTATAATAAACAGTGTGATTATGACTAATCTGCATTTTTTAAATTTACAAATGAAATTCACCACAAAAAAAACAAAATGGGAAGGCAAGGGGCATAGGAGGGACAGCAATTTAGATAATAGGTCTCTCTAATCCCTTTCAGTTCTCAATACGTTGTGCTACTCTTTCCCTCACCAGGCCTAGCCACAGAATCCTAGTCTTATACATTTAGGGTCTGAGAGGTTTCTATTCCAACCCCCTCACTTTTGAAATGAAGGTCTACAGCATTCAAGTATTACACACAAGGTCACACAAGTGGCAGCCCCAGTTTCATAATCGTGATCTCCTGACTACTATCACATACCCTTTAGACTCTCACACTATGAAATACACTAGAAAGTAATCCACTAATTCGGATTAAACATATCCTTTGTTTTCCCCCAACAACACAAGTGCTATCTCACTTCCACTAGCTCCAGCTCTGTAATGAAACAGAAACCAACTTGGTTAAAACAATCCTTTAAGATCATATCCACGACAAATGTTTTTGTACTAATTCACTTTAAAAGGCATAGACTTCTATTTTGGTAGAGTCATTTATTCTCATCTTATCCAGAAACATAAGTGTTCAAGATTGCTTTCCATAGCATATCACATAGGCAAATAATGTATATCCAGCTAGACAAATAAGACAACTTTCTCACTATATGTAATCCTTTCACGAAAGAAACAAAGTGTCAAAATCTTGCTGGGAGCAGTTGATAATCCATTGCCACGTATTGAGGAAAAAGTTTAAAACAGATTAGGCCCATGGTAAATGTGTTTCGGTGACATGAACTAGGGAGACTGATAAATCCACTTAACAGGCCTTACTCTACAAGGAGAACCTTGGTTGGGTGTCATGGCTCGTGTCTGTAATCCCAGCAATTTAGGAGTATGAGGCAGGAGGTTGGCTTGAGCCCGTGTGCTTGAGACCAGCGTGGGCAACATAGGAAAATCCCATCTATGAAAAAAATTTTAGAAGTAGGGCCGATTGTGGTGGCTCATGCCTATGTTCCTAGCACTTTGGGAGGTCAAGGCAGGAGAATCTGTTGAGCTCAGGAGTTCGAGACCAGCCTGGGCAACACAGTGAGTCCTCCTCTCTATAAAAAATAAAAAACACTAGTCAGGCATGGTGACTTGTGCCTATAGTCCGGCTACTCAGAAGGCTGAGGTGGGAGGATCACTTGAGCCCAGGAGATTGAGACTGCAGTGAGCTATGATCATGCCACTGCACTCCAGTCTGGGTGACAGAACAAGACCCTGTCTCAAAAAAACAGTTGGTAGAGCAGAGGCGTTTTGTTTATATACTCCAGTTAACCTTCCAGAAAATTTTAACACGCCCTAACTTGTCATCCATGCAATACATTTGGAAAAAGTGCTAACAGACCATGTATTGGGTTGAACTACATGAAATGACAATCAACCATTCTTGACTTCAAAAACACTAATTTCATATGACTGAACTTAAATGAGAACCATGTCTCAAGGAAAAAAGGAGAAAAGAAAAAGAAAGATCACAAGGCTATGAAATTCCTATTAAGACAATGTTTACATTAACTTTTTAACCCTCAAATATGCATGTGCAATAATAGATGATCATGTAAATAATTTTACTCATCCCTTTTACACACACACAGACAAATCATGCTGGTTTGCTAATTCATAGTATTTCATTATTCTATTTCTTGGTATGTGCAAATCCTTCATTCCAGTAGACACAGAGTACATTACATGAGGAACACTATGAAAACGTGTTGTCAAACTGGTGGCTCATGCCAGTAATCCTAGCACTTTGGAGGCCGAGGTGGGCGGATCACAAGGTCAAGATCGAGACCATAGCCTGGCCAACATGGTGAAAATCCATCTCTACGAAAAGTACAAAAGTTAACTAGGCATAATGGTGCCCGCCTGTAGTCCAAGCTACTGGGGAGGCCTATAGTCCAGAATCGCTTGAACCCAGGAGGCGGAGGCTGCAGTGACCCGAGATGGCGCCACTGCACTCCAGCCTGGCAATAGAGCGAGACTCCGTCTCAATAAATAAATAAATAAATAATATCAGAATATATTACATAAGTTTTCACATTCTGAAGAAGCTTTTATTTATTTATTTATTTATTTATTTTGAGACGGAGTCTCGCTGTGTCTCCCAGGCTGGAGTGCAGTGGCGTGATCTCGGCTCACTGCAAGCTCCGCCTCCCGGGTTCACGCCATTCTCCCGCCTCAGCCTCCCAAGTAGCTGAGACTACAGGCGCCCGCCACCACGCCCGGCTAGTTTTTTGTATTTTTTTTTTAGTAGAGACGGGGTTTCACCATGTTAGCCAGGATAGTCTCGATCTCCTGACCTCGGGATCCACCCGCCTCGGCCTCCCAAAGTGCTGGGATTACAGGCTTGAGCCACCGCGCCCGGCCTGAAGAAGCTTTTAAAAAGTAAGACTTTACGAAGTGACTTTTACAAGTTATTTGAGGAGAGCTTTCATTCTAGCTTGTAGAATGAAGGCTACTTCAATTTATGAAATATAAAAAATCATTTGAAAGATATGTGTATCAGAAGGTATAGCTAAAATATGAAACTGATTACAGCCCCCGGAGTGTAAATGCGGTTTAAGGATCAGGACGGCCTTGAACATAACCTACTCATAATCAGATGGCAAGAATGACATCACCTGGAGAACTCTGTTCCAAGACCTGGATGAAATCACAACCCTCTAGCAACATCCACCTAGATCCATGTCTTACCTTATACTCAACTCCACTGTCAATATTATTTTCCCCAAGGAAAAAAGTCAAAAATGAAAAGACAACACTAATCTGTCTCCATAGGATGTGGGAAAATGAGAAATAACAACTACATTTTATTTTCAAAGGTGACCCACGGCTGAAGCACTCAGACCTTACACTAAAGCGAAATTTTCCAGCAGTCACAAGATCCAGGAGTTCTTCCACAGCCGACTAATAAAAAAGTAAAAGAAGCGACATTAAGCTGCGCCCAAACAGGCCAGGAATGGGACCTAAGGCGTCACGAAACTTCCCGAGGACATTATGTATTTAGAGAAGGCCCCACAGAAACCCTCAAGTGGGAAAGTTATGTCTCCCGGGTCTCGGGGTGACAGGCAGCCTGAACCCCGAAGAGTTCGAGGCAAGGCGCCCCCCAGCCGGATTCGGGCCCAAACCAGCCCGCCACGCCCTGAGCTCCGCGCAGCAAACCGGCCGGCGGAGCGGCGGCCCTCCGAATGGTGTTTTCTCGGCGCCACAGGAGGGAGAGCGACTCAGAGAACTTGGGCCTGGCAGAGGCCGGGAACCAGCCGCGCGGGTGGGGCGAGGGGAGGAGAAGCCGCGGGAGAGCGCAGCCCAGAGGCCGAGGAGGGCGCAAGTGGAGCCGGCCCGAGCCCGGCCCGCGCCCGCCGCCGCAGTTTACAGTTCTCGTCGCGGCCCAGGAGACAGCAGTCACCGGGACAGAAAGAGCCCAGTCACCCTCGTCACGACCCGCACGCCCGCCTCACCTGGACTTGCCCACCCCACTCTCGCCGATGATGAGGATCTTCAGGGTCGTCAGCACGTCCTCGTCCATCCTGACCCCGCTCCGCTCCGACCCCAGCTGGCCGCCCGGGTGCGCCTCAGCCCTTCAGCAGAGTGAGCTGCTGCGCATGCGCATCGCTCCACGGCTGCCACCTTCCTTTCACACCGGGTGTTCAGGCTGCCGAAGCCCTGGACACCCCAGTTCCGCCTTGAGGTAGCTCCACGGCTGCGCAACCCAGAATCCCCGGCGTTTTTCCGGACTGCGTGTTCCTCCCCTGCGCAAGCGCAGGTGGGGAGAGCTGTGTGTGACTTCGTTGGCTTCTTCATGAGGTCTAGCTCCGCCCCAACCTCAACCTAACCCTCCTGTCGAGTCAGTGGGAGGACTGTCAGGAGAGTATCAAGCTGTTTTATTTCAGCAGCTGCTCATAACAGCTGCACTGCGGTGGGTAAAGCACTGTGCTTGAAGCAGATTATCTTAAATTTAGGTCTACCTCTACCTTATAACTGCCTGTCATACTACCCGGCTTTCTGAGCCTTTCTTCATCTCTGAGAGACACAGTAACACTTCTTAGAACATCTGTTTCTTATTGTTATGAAGGTTAAATGAGTTAACTTGTGAAGACTTTTTTTTTTTTTTTTTTTTTTTTTTT